>NC_138052.1:87797072-87938434 GCF_964194185.1 Rhinolophus hipposideros
AGGCCGTGCCCACAGCCCGCGATGCCGCGACCGGGGCTTGGCTCCTCCGGCTGCGCCTGCTCAGATCTCGGTGAGGGCCAGGGCCTGGGCGATGGGGGGGCTGGGTGTTCCCTAGCCGCCCTACTCTCTCCGAGACGCGGAGAAGTTGGGAGGATAGACCCAGCACCCGCGCAGGGGTCTGAGCGCACCCGGCCCGCACGCCGCGCCGCTCTGGGATTGGACGTGGGACAGGGAAAAGTTGGTGTCAAGAAAGGAGCCATCTAGGAGAAAGAGCAAGCCCCTGGAGGGAAGAACGAGAGCAGTTCTGACCGTTCAGGGCGCTTCTCACCCGATGTCCTAGTGTCTGACAAGCAGAAAGATGCCCCTAGAAAGCCGGTGTCAGCACCACCCGCCAGGCCCACGCGGAAGCTGGAACCTCCAGAGAAAGCGTGCCACCCTCGTCAGGGCACCCAAAGAAAGACCCTCCTCGGCCAGGGCGCTCAGAGCCCTTTACTAACAACATTCATTGTATTTTACAAGCAGGGTGACTTGTGACTTTTGATGCCCTAACAACAGGGAATTTTTTGAAGTTTCTAAAATTCCCTTCAAACGACACTTCACTCTCCTTTCCCTGGGCCCCTGCTTGCCCTCCAGGGCTCATCTGGAAAGGGAGCTAGAGGCGCTGGAGAGACTGACGCTGCATCATCCTTGACAACCCCGAATTAAATTAGGCTTCAGCCTCCGAGGTGTGTGTGTGTGTGTGTGTGTGTGTGTGTTCACCGGTACAGCACCCGCTGGGGAGAATACTCTGATTTTAAAAATGGTAGCAATTGCCCTTGAATGGCAACCGTTCCAGCTAGACGGCCCAAAAGACTAGAAACATTTTGTAGGTGAAATGGCCACTTTTTCCACGCTGGAGAGTCCATAAAACTTCCTGGCGCAGCAGCTATCGGGGCTCATTGAATAATTCATCCCTCATTGCAAGCCCATAATGTCTATTCGCGGCCCTTTGTGGAGCTGTTTTCTCTTCTTTTCTCCTTGAATTATAAAAAGGTTGCCTTCCTTTGTTCACATCAAGCTGCTCCGAGCTGGAGCTTTGTCTGGACCAAGCTAAAGTGTGAGTTTCAATGGACTCTCCAGGCTTTGTCTCCCAAGTTCATCTCCAAGTGTAGATTGTGTAGAGAAGGCCTTCTTTGTAAAAGCTGGAAAAGTTGTACAAATGTTTGACCAGCTCATTTGGGGCGTTTTGTCTCCTGGGCCTCGGTTGCCTGTGCTGGCATCGAGCCTTGGATCTGCTGCGCCGGTGCCTGGGGCAACATGTGGCAAAGCCACGTCACCCCGACCCCTAGCTAGCGTCTCCGACGCTCTGGGTTCCTGGCTCGGCTGCCTACAGGGGCCCGTGGGATTGCGGGTTGGCTGATGTCTTGCCTTCCTCGCTCCCCAGCACCTCTAGCTACATGTCGGCCTGGAATAAAAGCCGGGGTGTTTTAGAGACAAGGGCAATAACGCACCCCTCCAAAAGGAGGGGATTAGACCTGAGACCCTGTGAGGCCACGACTTTAAAGGAAAGGAAGCAACCTGCCATGGTTTTTGGTGTTTTCTTTTTTTTTTCTTGATTGCCTGTGCGTGTGTGTGTGTGTGTGTGTGTGTGTAGGTTTCTGTTTATCCCCGAAACCAGCCATTTGTATTTGTAACATCCAAATCTGTGTCTCTCCGAGGTTTGAACAGATTTTTGTGTTAGTTCATAAAGCTGCTGTTCCAGAAAGCCATCAGTTCCAGCAGGGGTTGGGCAATGAAGATAAAAGAAGGGACCACCTTCACAACCACTGTCTCACAGTGGATGCCACCCGCTGAGGGCGCAGACCTAGCTGGTCACAGTGTGTGACTGCTCCGAGCACCTGAGCAACTCAAAACTCAACTCAGCTCAACAAAATCGGGCCCCAGAGGAGGAAACACGAGGCATGGGCAGGGGCACCCAGCAACTCTAGACCTTTTGTGCATTTGAAAAGGTACAACCATCTGCAAAGCAAAAACTGCCAAGGTGCAAAACTGCGGAGACTCCCCCTCCTGTAGTCCTCCCTTCCGGTTTCACTAGATGAGACTGACTTCCCTTTGGGGTTAATACCTTTACAGTCTAAAGCAGGTACCTTTGTAGTCTAAAGCTACAGCACGTAAAAGGGGAGCAGCCTGCACTTATGATTCCACAAAGGAGAGATCTGCTCTTGATGCAGACAGGTCGAAGCTAATAGGAGGGGGTGGTCCGAACCCCTGGGCACAGAGAGTGCCACCACTGCGGGCCCAAGACCCAAATCCCCTCGGTTTGTGACCCGGAGTTTAGGCTAGTTTCACTCCCCAGCCAAACACAAATCAAACTCCATCGTATTAGAAAACCAATTTAAAACAAAAAACCCAGCCAACTTACACATATATATTCATAAGGCAGCTGATGTGGTGCAACTTTGGGGCCCCACTGCTTTAAAAAGTTCTCGCTGGCTCGCTCTTGCTCTCTCCCGCCCTCCCTCCTCTGAAGTGGGAAACTCTGGAGATTCGGGCCTGTCCTGAGGACGCAAAAGTTCCTTCAACCTCCAGAGACTCACCCCCCCACCCCCAATCGCTCAGAGACGCCCAGTCCCGTATGCTTGAGGGCTAGAGAGTGGCCCTGTACCTAAAGTGCACCTTGAAGTTCTAGACTCCGGGGAGGGAGGCTGGAGGTGTTGCAGAAGAAAGATTTACAAAATAGAGCACGTTAACAGAACAGAGATTTTTGTTTTCATTGCAAATACGTCTCTCGTCTCTCACTTGGAGGCTCTCACCCGGGAGCAGTGAGAATGAGCCAGAAGGACCTTGATACGAGCAGGGGCCGCGCGGCCCTCGGCCCCCAGCGTCAGAGCGCGGCTGTCCGCCTAGGCGCAGGCCCTCAGCGCGCCGCCGCTTACCTCGCTCGCTCAGGATGCCGTCGATGCTATGTTTCGCCTTCTTCTCACTCTCCTCTGCCTCCTTCCTCTCCAGGTCGACCTCCTCCTCTTCGCCTTTCCCGAATTTACTCCTCAAGATGCGGCTGATGGAACTCACTGGGGGCGGCGGGAGGAGGGAGGGAAAGCAGGAGACTGAGACCCGCAGGGCTGGGAAGGAGGGAGCCCCCCACCCCCAGCCGGTGCCCTGGAGCGGGTGTCCCGCAACGCCCGCTTCTGTCCCCTCCTGTTTCCTGGGGCATCTTGGTCCTTCTACCGCCCCCTCAGCCTCCCACTCAAACATTTTACCCCGTGATCAGCATCTAGTAACAGCGAAACGGGAGTCTGGGAAGCTCGCGTCTCCAAGTTAAGGCTGGGAACTGCCGTCTCTGTCCCTCATTTTCAGTAGGAAGCGTTTCCCTTCTCGACTCTGTCAGCAGGGCTCTGTGTCTCCAGTCTGAGAGAATTCTCCCTCCAGCCCACCCTGCATCCCCCACCCCCACACACACACCTGAAGGCATTGGGCCCTGCAATTCGAGTTAAGGGAGGAGGAACCACAGCGGACTGTCCCCAGGAATGCAACTGTTTTTTTTTCTTTTTGGAGGCTATAAAGGGTTTAAATTTCAACTGCAGAATCGTTTCCTATTGTAAAAATCAAAAGAAAATGCACTCTCCCCCATTTATTTTTTCCAGATTCCAGTGTGGTAAACAAATCCATGCTCTGAAATATCTCGTTCTCGCAGGGGGAAAAGGGAGTTTCCTTTTAATTAAAAACAAACTCCCGCGCGCGCCCTGCGCTCGCCCCTCTTCTCCCTCCGCCTCCCCCGGCGCCCCCGGCCGCCGGACCGTCCCTGGAACCCTCGGGGACACTGCCGGCCCGTTGTGAAGCCTCCCCTCCTTTGCGAACACAGCAAAGCCTCAGCAGGCGCGGCCCCATCTCCCTTCGGTTGGGGTTACCAAAACATTTGTTTCTCTTTAAAAAGGGACATCAATATTAATAAACGCTTGGCCTCCGCCTCGCGTTTCCTGCTCTGCTTCCTCCATAGAAATCCTCTTTGGGGACCTCTCTGCAGCGGTCTCTCAATCCCAGGCCTAACAGCTTGTAGCTCCCTCGGTAAAACGCCAAGAACGCCCGGTTCGTGGATATTTCTGGTGGGGGCCTGGAAGGATCATTGGGATGATGTTATCTCAGACGACCCACCCGGGTAATAGCGAGAGACCGCCGGCTGCGCCTCAGAAAGACGTTAATGGGCCTGGTTACCTGAGGGCACTGTGTTTCGATCACAGACTGCGTCTTTGAGTAACTTGTCTCGAATTTCCCAGCTGAACATGCCCGGGTTCTCTCTTTTGTATTCCTCAATTTTCTTCTCCACGTCAGGCGTTGTCACCTGCTTTAAGACAACAGGCAGCCAGGTGTTGGTACCCAGTCCTCTGAGCCACAAGTGGTGGCCCCACTGCCTCCCGGCCAGGACCGAGGACCCTTCCTGCACCCCCTGGGAAGGTCTCCCTTGCTAGTAAAAAGAGCCCAACTCTCGGAGGCAGTTTACTTTCAGGTCGGGGCATACAAGAAAGCATCCCACTCTAGAGCAGCCTAGGGACCCCCCCTTCTCCCAGATAAGCTCGGACAATCGGGATAAATGAAGAAGAGTATAACATTTGGGGAGAAAGGGGTGCACTTCCTGATCCCTGGAAATAAAGAAAGGCAACTCCTGACACACAATCAACAGAAAAATGAAACTTAAAAAAAAGTGCTTGAAAGAAAAGCAGAACAATCAAGTTAGATCTGCAACTTGTACCTCTCCAGAGGAGCACAAGATTTTAACTAACGTGAAGAGCAAAATGAAATGCAAAAGGTAAAGATCTAGGTTTTCAGATTTTAGTTAGAGAGGATAACAAGTATGGATAATTTGAGAGACTGGCTCTTAATTTTTTTTTCCAGTTATGAGTTTCCAGAGATTCTTAGGCTGCAAAGGGCATTGTGGTGGGAGAGGAGAGGAGAGTGTTTGGAAACCTAAAGTTTACCAGAACTCTCCTTTTGATTTTGCCCTATGGCAACTAGAAAATTATATTGCATTTTCCCCACATACAGAAGAAAAGGCAGACCTGATGCAATCCCCTCCCACTCAGCCCTAGCCTGAGTGACTCTCTTTCCTTTTTTTAGGGGAACCAAAATAATTTGATGATAGTACCAAACTGCGTTTTAAAAGCCAGTCAACGGCTCATTACACAGAAAGCAAATCATCCAGCTTTTGACTCCTTGAAGGCAATTTGGATTGGAGGAGGGGACAGGAGTTGGGAGAGGGAACATTAAAAAACCAAAAGTGGCTCCTTAGATTTGTTTTGGAAAGGGCACTGCAGTCGGTGGGAACTGGGGAGATACTTGGGGAAGAAACCATCAACAGGTGGGCACATACAGCTTGGTGTTTGCCTATTTAAATAATTCGAGGAAGAATTACAGGATTGGGGCATTAAAAAAAAATTCTCTATCTCCTTGCAAAAGGCCTGGAGTTTTGCCTTAGCGTGTTTATTAAGGAGCCTTGGCTCAGCTAGCAACCAAGTTCCCTCACACTCAACACACACACACACACACACACACACCTTTCCAGACTTGAAAAATAACTATTTGGAAAGCGCCAGATGGCAGTTCACTGCCACCCTCCACCCCCATCCCACCCTCACCCCTGCCCGCTCTCCCCTAAACCTGGAGACTGCAGGCCCAAAAGCCTCCAGAACCTTGCTCACCTTGGGCTTGCTGCCACCGATGGCACCTGGACGGATGGAACCCGTCTCCTGGTACCTGCACAAGATCTTAGAAACGCAGCCATGGGACACGCGCAACTGGCGGGAGATGACGCAGGGCCGGATCCCGTGGTGGGCCATCTCTACGATCTTGTGTCGGATGTGGTTGGGTAGCGGCCTGCCGTTGATAAATACACCGCCGAGCTGGTTGACACGGCCCTGGCCGAGGGGAGTGGACACTGGGGGCAGAAGATGAAGAGAGAGGCAAATACAAAGTTATTTCCGGCAAATTAAGAGTAGCAACACGAAAGAGGAGCCCACCTAACTTGCACTCTTCTGGCCAATGCGCATGTTGCAACCTCAGCACTGAAACTACTCGACAACAAATCCTTTTCGATCACATTTGTTTAAATTATTAAGCAATTCGCGGGGCACGAAATCTTGCATGAAGAGAACAGCTAGGGTAAAATAACTTGCCCCAGAAAAGCTGCCTTCCTGTTAGGCCCAGGAAAGGTGGCAGCTCTGGGGAACCGGGGAACCCTGGGGCTGGCACCAAGTGTACCTTGCTCAAGAAACAGCCTCCTGGCAGACGGAAGTTCACCCGGGCTCTGGCCTTCTGAAAAAAACTCTGCTCACACCAAACACTGTACCATTGGGGCTGCTCCCTTTCTAAGGGACTTGGAAGAGCTGATAGCCTTTGGGGTTTTCCGCTAAGAAGGCAGCAGCCAAGGATCAAAGAGGGTCCCGAAAGGAGGCCGCAGGTGGCAGCGCGTCACCTGTTACATCTGGAGACCTAGACGACAGCCAGGTCTGTTTGCAGGGCTCCTCGCCTCCATTCTTGCTCTGGCTATTACATTCTCTTCTGCACCAAGGTCGAAGGGCAGGAGCCCCCCCCCCATCAGCACCCCTGCTGGGACGTCCCAACCTCTCAAACTGTCTAGAAAGCTTTGGGCTTACAGAACTTCCTGCGTTCCCGGGATTCCCAGAACCCTCAAGCTAACAGAAAGTCAGTTTCCAAAACGGGTTATAGAAACTTCAAGATGCCAATTAAGATGAATGGAATTCTAAGTGATTGATCAATTAATACTAAAAATCCCAAGCACGAAGTCGAACGGCGCCCGCCACCACAACTTTGCCCCAGCAAGAAAATTCTTTCGGACCTAACAGGAGCTTAGCAAATATGGACTTAAGCCGAGACGATTTTGAGACGCCTTTGGGTAGACAAAATGCGCAGGAGTTGCTTTCTGGTGTTCACAAGCCCGTTGAACCCTTCCCCACTACGGCTTTTCCAAAACAACAGGGGCTAGTGGACCTGCCAGGAGCGGGCCTGGCAGCCTAGCTATGCAAGGGCTTGCAGAGAGAACGGGCCCTTCTTTGGCAGAGAAAAAAATCGGGTATGATATCGCCCCGACTATTCCCTCCTGGGGTGGGGGTGTTCAGGGAATGGGGTCCCTTGGGGCGCCAGAAAAGCCTGCGGACACTTCGGATAGGCTGGAGCAGCCCCGGCCCAGACCCGGCTCCTTACGCTGCCGAGGCCCTTACCTTCCAGAGGAAACCCGCTGCGCGGATAATTCTGTCCTGGGCCGGGCCGCATCATCCTGGGCACAGCTCCGGCCAGCGTGGTCATCCTGGGGGCAGCTTCTCTTGGAAATTATATCCAGATCAAGGCGAGACAGAAAAGCGAGCGTGGCGCTGGTGACCCTCGGAAACTTCTCTGAGCGTGGAGAGCCCCTCCCCAAAAAGGCTGGAGAGAGAGGGAGGGCCGCGGGAAGGGGGACTGCTCGCTCCTAGTCCAGGGAGAGGCTCGAGGTGGAACCAGGAAAAGGGGCAGGCTGGGAGGCCTCTGAGCCCAGGATCTCGAGCCGAGGGCAAAAAAGTTTGGTAGGAGTCTGGGCTAGTGGCCCCGCGGCTGGGGGCGCTGGGCAGGGGGCTCAGAGCGCCGCGATCAGCCGGGGAAGGGGGGGTAGGGGCGGGAGCGCGGCCGGCCGGAGTCTCCTCCCGTGGTGACACCGAGTGAGGGGATCCGGGCTCGCGAGCATTTATTAGTTCTTTCACCCAAAGCTTGGTCAGGAGCCCTGAGCTGCGATTGGCCGACGGGGAGACAGTCCCGGGTGGCGGAGACACGCGCTGATTGGGCGACAGCGGCCACTTTCTCTTCCCATCCTCCGCGATGCCGAGGCCTCAGCCGGCCCCAGAGGGACCCGCGATGAGACCCTTCCCTGGGAGAGAAAGGTAGACCCGTGGAAAGTGGGAGAGAGAGTCCAGGGAGATGACAGCTGCTGAGAGTAGGGAAGGGTCCCTGTCTCTCTGTCTCTGTTACTTTATGTGTGTCTCTCCTCTCTCTCTCTCTCTCTCTCTCTCTCTCTCTCTCTCTCTCTCTCTCTCTCTCTCTCTCTCCCTCCCTCCCCCCTTCCCTCCTCCTTCCCTCCTTCCTTCCCTCCCTCTCTTTTATTTTTCTTGGCTTACTGCCACTGGAGGGGGCGCAATTCCAATAAGAAGGCATTGGGAGTCCCCAGACATGTTTAGCCTTCCTTCCTCTAGTCAATGCCCCTTGGCCTAGGCTTGTTAAGGGGGTCTTCCCAGTGGGGTTCCTCCCAGGAGGAGTCCAGGCTGTGCTGATAGGTTCTTTTGTCTTCTCTGTCTGGGGGCAGAGGTAGTGTGAAGCCCAGGCAGGCTGGGGAGGCCCCAGGACTAGCTAGTTGACGGCTTAGGAGGGGACCGGGAAAGAAAACCGTCTCCTCTTCTTGAATGAAAAAACCTCTCTGGGAAGCCCCAGCTCTAAATCTCGATGTATAGATCCCAGTGCGTCCGCAGAGATGCGTCTACGTGTTAAGGTTTTGCCCGGCTGCAGCGTTTGTTCTCAGGAATTTATTATGGTATTCAGACTAAACTGCTGGAAAAATAAAAGGAGCGAAGTCTTGGCTAGGAACTGAAGTGTCCCCAGCAGGATATGACGCCAGGAGTGTTGTAAAGACTGTCTGTCCTTAGAGAAGGTACCATTGTGCATAGCCTTTTATTTATAACTTGGTAAGTGCCAGCGAACTCGCCTCCTTTACACCCCCGAGTGCCAGCCCCGCGCTCTGCACTGCGCTTTATTCGCCAGAGTCTATTCAGGGACTGTCACTCTGTGGCTGCGAGGTATTCAGGGCCTTAATCAATCAAAAGGATGAGAATCAGGCAGGTTTTTCCCTTTGAAATAAAGGAAACAATGACTTCTGGGCTTCAAGTTCCCCCTTTTCCCTTTTACGATTTTTGAATTTTTCCTGCGCTGGAGTTCTCCACCCCTCTCTCTCAGTCCCCCCTTCCTCCGACTCCTTTGACAGTTTTTACGTGAACTCGGGTTCCCAACCCCCTAATTAAGGCAAGATCAGAAGGCAAGATGGGGGGGGGAGTATAGCTGTTCAACAGTCTGCAATGCAAGTTGGCCCTTTAAAAATCCACTCACACGTGGGGAAAAGCAGGCAGTTTTTGGCTGGGCCCAACCTCAAAAGGCTTGGTTGACCTGGGAGCAGCCAAGACAGGCCTCTAAAGACATCCGAAAGAGTCTGGACATCCCCTCACCCACCCAAGGGGGCGGAGTGCCCCATGTGCATTCATAGTACAAAGTTGAGACGCTGCTTAGAATGAAGTCCTGTTCAACTTGGTTTTACATAAAATGATTCAACTTGTCAAAGGGAAAAGTTTCTCATTTCCTTTTTGCACACTTGGGGGCCACCAAAGTCTGTGTCCTTGTTTCCTACACCCCTTCTCAGGGAGTGCATCTCGGGAGCTGGACTTTTTCCAAGTTTTCTGTCTCCGAAAGGTTGAGCGGAGCAGGCAGAGCACTTCGAAGGTCAGAGGTAATTGTTGGGGGAGGGAGGTACGGAACGTGTATTTCAAGAGGGCAAATGCAAATTCAACTCGAGGCTAAAAGGAACCCAGGACCCGCGGTGAGCTGCTGAAGAGCGTCCGGGGCTGAGTCTCACTTGTTTTTGAGCCGAAGGCTCATCTTCAAGCCCTCGCGGCGCTGACCCAGTGCGCTCCTGCCCAGCGTTCTCTCTCTGGAGAGCCGGCGGATACGTGAAGGGACGCGCTGGCCGCAGACTCTTTCTCCCGGGTTGCGCGTCCTCGCGGAAGCGGTAGGACTAGAGAATCTTTGAAGAGGTACTGTGGGCCGAAGTGGATCTCCAGTGTCTGCGGGTGCTGGTCCAATACGCACATCCACAATCCGACCACCACTTTCTATTTAAAAAACAAAAAGTGCAAATAGAAGCCACAAGGATGTGTGTGTGTGTGGATTTGGGGTCTGCAGTTCTGGGGTCTATCCTTTCGGGCTTTTCTGGTGCCCGGAGTGCTGCGAGCGTCATTAAGGCCCTTCTCCACCACCCACCCCACCCCCGCCCCCAGACCCAAAGTGGGATGGCAGGGCACCCTCAGGGGTGGGCTGTACGGGTGCCAGGCCACTTCCAACGACCTCGGGAGTCTGAATTCCCTGAGGTTAGTGTCCTGGAAGTCCGACCCGGGAGGGCCAGGCCAGCGATGTATACTGAAGCTCCCCGGGGGCCGGTGGCGTCCATCGCAGTCATCCCAGACCAGGCCCAGAGCCAGCCGGGGTTCAGCCATTCACAACAGGGCGCACGAGGGCGGGGTGGTTCCCGGTTTTCCAGATTGGTTTCCAAGAACGCACCCCCAGTTCGACATTCCAGCCACTCCTTCCCTATCTCCGAAGCTCGCGCGTCCCCTACATCTTTTCGAAATCTCTCTCCAGAAGCCACTGGCACCCCAATTCCTAAGCCCCGGAGCTGGAAGGGAGTCTCCACCTAGGCTCCTTCCCCTGCCAGGAGTCCCGGTGCCGAATCTGGCCAAGATACAGGTGCTAATTGGCAAGTGACCCGGTCGCGGGGCTTGGATGGCGAGCGCCCACCCCTGCAGCCCCGGTTTGGGAGGCAGGATTTCCCCAAGCAGACAAATTACCCAGAAAGTAATCTGGAGAGTCTCTACAACCGTTCTGTGAACAAACCCTGCTGTCCACCCGCTATCTGTACACACGCAAAATAAAACTGAAGCTTCGAGGACAACAGTAGGATAATTTGATTGTTTTTAAGGGAAAATAATTTGCCGCTGCCTCCTCTGCCCCCTCTGCCCCCAGTTTCAGAGACATTGCAGGTGAAATGCACAGCGCCTGCCTGTGCAAACCTGGAGAGAATCATGCCCGGTTTACTCGAAGATTCTCCCTCCGGGTGCGTTTGGATGCCTGGATCTACAGTCCAATCGCGGGGGCGGGAGGGGGGGTGGCTTCAGCTAGGTGTGCGTGAAATCCTTCAGCGCACAGCCCCCGCAATTGTGGGTTCCGGGCGCAAGCGTTTGGTGGCCCATGGACTTCTCAGGCCTCTGAGAGATGACCTCATTTCTAGCCGGACACAGACCTTAAGAGGAAATTATGATCTATGTAAAATAATATCCCTGACCTGGGGAGCGGGGTATGGCATCTGCCACCCAGGCCTTTCTTTTGCCCCCACCTGGAAGGCCAGGTTCCGCTCGAGTGGCGCAGATGCGCCTGGCCGCTCGCGGGGTCCCAGGTATCACTCTCAGGTTGCAGTCAGAAGTTTGAGCAAACGCCACGAAACACTCAGATCCGCAGAAACGCTTTCCCGCATTCACCCGAAGGAAACCAAAACGCTAGGTTCTTGACCACGCGCTTCTTGGCTGGCTGCGATATATCGGATTGGTGAACGCTGGGGTTAAACCCACCGCCCACCGCAGCCTGGCTTAGCGACCGTCGTTAGGCCCCCCGCAGTTATTTGTCAAAAGCTTTGGCGCCGCTGTTCTCCCCATTGGAAAATCAGTCGGAATGAGGTCGGATTTAGGGACTGGATGGGGATCTGAGCGACGCACTGAAATGTGGTGTGGGGCCAGCTGCAGTGGTTTTGCCCCTCTGGTGCCCCTGCCGCTGGGGGAGCGGGCCGAGAACGTGTGAGTGGGTTCTCAATAAAGAACATATGGTTTGTGGGAAGAAAAGAAAGACGAAGGGAAAAGAGAAAAGGGAAAAGAAGGAGGGAAAGGAGCGAGATGGAAAATAAATTTTGTTGAAAGGCTGGGAAGGAGGGAGAGAATGAATCTAAGGAAAGCTTATCACCTATAGACGTTCATTTGGTTCTGCAAAAAATATTTTTGTGTAAATACGGAAGACAAAATGCGAGAGCCCGATTCTCCAGCAGAAGAAAAAATCGACTCATGAAAAACTAGAATAAGTCCTCTCTAATCTTCAAAAAATGTTCTGCCCAACTTGTAAGACTCCACAGGGGGATTTCAAGTTTAGAAGAAAAATTCAGTAACTGCTCTGCTGGTGTGTATCTGCGTGTGAGACTGAGGGGTGCGTGTATGTCTGGGGGGGTGTAAGAATTGAGGGGTCTGGGCAAGGGAGAAACTGGCTAGTGGTGGGGGAGCCTGGGCCTTGGTGGGAACAGGAAATACGGAGGTCGGGTGTAGGAAGAGAGTAGGAGTGGGAGCCGAGCTAGGGAACGTGAGTAGGGGTGCTGGAGAAAGGCGGAGGTCTCTTGGGTTTCAGTGACCTCTGGAGCAAAAAGGGAGGCAAATGACCACTCCAGGAACTCCTGCCTTCTGGGTGTTTGGGGCTGCGTCTGGACACAAAAAGCCCAGGACCATGGATTCCGCTCCTGAGACCTCGGGAATAGGGGCGAGGGAGGAGAGGAATGGACGGAGGTGAGGGAGAAGCTAACAGGACTTTTGCCTGGATGAGGCTTGGTTTCTCTCTGACTCCACCCGACCCCAGTGTCTGAGCCAGCGCGGTGGGCAGTCACGGTTTCTGGGCCTGAATCCCTCCAACTCCCGCGGGAAATTGCTCTCCACAGTGTGTTTCAGAGGGAGGGATGCGAGGCGGGTGACAGAAGGAGCAAGAAGAGAGATCTGGGAGAAGAGTGTGCAAACCCAGAGTCTCTAGCTGCGCCTCGATGCACGCTCAGCGGGGTCCGGGATCCTCAGGCAGCCGAGCCGTGAGTGAGCCCAGGACCCCGCGCTCCCAGGTTTTAAAGGCGCGCGGGAGCGCTGGACCACGCAGCCCACCCGCGGAGTAAACGCAGCAGGTGGAGGAGGCCGGGTCTCTGCCCGGAGCGATTTGGACAGAGCAGGAGGAGCGCTGGTGGGGGACGGGAGGCTGGTGTAGGAAGAATGTTGGCACACTCGCGCCTCTGGGCCTCCCCACCTGGTCGGGTCGGCCCCCGGGAGCTCACAGTGCACAGACAAGATGAGGGGCCCCGTCTGCCATAGAAGACGTCCTCTCCTGACCCCACCACCCTTTCTCAGGGGAAAAAAAGAGTTGGGGGCGGGGAGGAGGAGAAAAGAAGAAACGGGCAGACGTTGCTCTTTCTAGAGATGAGCCTGCCTTTGGGCTTTTGGGTGAAAAGTGAGAGAATAATTTTGATGTATAAGTTTGGAGGTGGGAGAACCCTGAGGGAAAACTCTGAAAAGATGAAACCTGACCATCTCCAACGCCAAGAAATGATCGAAGAAAAAGCTGGCCCACCGAGGTAGTTGAGCTGAAGGGAGCATCTCACAGAAGTGCAGACCAGAGGCTAACCGGCTGCCTGGAGCCCTGTCCTAGAAAGCTGTCCCGGGTTCTTTTGGTGGCCCTGCACGCGAGTCACCCTCGCGGCCTTGCTTCTTTCCCCCAGAAAACCCCTCAAGAGGCATCTCAGTCCGCAGACCCCCAACACCCAGCCTGGGCCAAGAGTTAAAACAAGTAGCCCCAAGAGGAATGAGCTTCAGAGCGCCGTTTCTCTTCTTTTCGTTTCTAAACGAAACCGAATACTATATGGCTGTAAAAATATATATCACTGGCCCAGAGTCTGAAAGATTAACATTTGGATATGTAGGAAATGTAATCTGCATGGCTAATTGATTCCCAGCGTATCAGTTTAAAGGATAAAGATCGATATCTGCATGATGGATATTGTATTAATAGGGGCATAAATAAAAGCCGAAAAGTCGTTACCGAAACCTTTGAAGCCCTTTCCCGACTCTGGGGCTCTCCACGCGGCCACTCGGCCTCCCCCGCCTCGCCGCCCCCAGCCCCTGCTGGGTGGGAAGCACTCTTTTCCCCCACGGGAACGGGGCGGGGGGGGGGGGGGCAGGAGAAGTCTCCGGCTAAAACAAGAGTGTTTTACTGCCACAATGCTTAACAGAGAGACGGCACTTTTTTCCTGGGCTGCAGCAGGTGGACAGTTGGGTGGGAGAGAGGGTGATATTTTAGCAAAATGCACCACTCAGATACTTAGAAACACAGACACAGAAGACCCGCACAAGGACATAAACAGGCAGGGTTACACACATGTTCGCCCTTGCTCAGACACCTTGAAACCCACACTCAACACACACATAGCCACGCAGCCCCACAATCATTTATCCGCAGACACATTCACGCGCAGGGGAAGGTTGCCCCTCCCTGAGGGCAAAGCCGGGAGCCCCAGTGGAGCCCCGGGACGTGTGATCCGGGCTCCCGGAGCTCCTCTCTGGGCGGGATAAGAGGAAGATAGGAAAGCGCAGCGGGAAGTTTGCGAGGGCGAGGGAAGGGGAGGCTAAGGGAGTCCTCCAGGTCCCTCCACCTCTTTTTAGGGGAGACAGGCCCACTCAGACTTAGGGTAGTTGCAGAAGGAGATGGAGTGGGGTTGAATCTCAGGGAATAGTTCCAGGAGACAGCGAGATGTGTGGATGTGTGTGTCTGTGTGTCTGTGTGTGTGTGTGTGTGTGTGTGTGTGTCTCGGAGCGGGCGGGGGCGGGATAGGAGGGGTGACATTTCTATCCGAAACCGACTCTGCTCAGCTCAGTGGTGGCCAATCAGTCCTGGGTCCCAGCGCCGCCGCCACAGCGAAACCCGGACCTTGGAGGGAATTTTCCAAATGCAAATAAATCGCCCTTCCCGCCCTTCTGTCCACTAATTAAGAGGGACGTTTCGACAAAACGGGAGTGATCTTTATGAATTACGCAGCTATAAGTGCTCCATTCGCATCAATCATGCCCAAAGCGAAAGTACGCGGTGTGGGGGGGGGGGCGGAAAGGGGCGCCTAATCCCTTCCGCGTCCACACTTGCAGAGGAGCCGGAAGGAAGCTGGCGTTTCCACCCCCTTTCCCGCCATGTCCACCTTTCTGGGCTAGGGTTACTGTTGCCAACAAAGGAAATGTGGCTCTTGGGGGGCCCCCCAAGAGGCCTTTCCCGAGCCCAGAGCCTGCTACGCACAGGCCCAACGGCTCCCAGAGCCCACATACCACCGGAGATGTCCCCCATTCATGTACATCCCGCACGTGGGCACTCATCACTTGTATATACACTGGAATTCACACAAACTCGTACGCACACACCCCGCGGCCTGTTTCCTCTGCCCTCCCTCCTCCGGCGCCCCGCCAGGCCCACGCACAACCCCAGCTTCGCCCTCCACCCTCGGATGCTCCAAGGAAGAAACCGACAAAAGTAGATCTACGAAGCCCAAATCCGGACTGAGCAGCGCACCTGGGGCGACTCAGTTTACCCCTGGGGCGAGGTGACAGGTGGGGGGAGCAGAAAATCCAGTCCAGTCGCCCTGAGGACGCCTGAAGGTGGAATCGCCTCAGGAGCCCATCGGGCGACCAACTCCCAGGCACCGACGGTGCAAGAGGACACTTGCATGGCGCAGGTGGGGTGGGAGCCGTGGGGTAGGGACGCTCCAATTCTTGGCAGAGAAACCCGGGAAAACTTGAAGCATCCAGACCACCTGTGGGAAATATGGCTGGAGAGGAAGTCGCCAAATTCAGGATCCTTCCAGGCAGGGACGCTGGACTCATTCTGGAGAGTGCCTGGGGCGGAATGTCTTGCGTGACCATCGCCCAGCTTGGCGGGGTTGGTCTCTTGTCCTGTGTCCCTCTCACCCCAACCCGTCCAACGCCATCCTAGCAGGTCCTGTACTCTGCGCGCCTTCAGCCTGGATCATCGGGGCTTAGATTCTTCCACTCAAGCCCCTTGAAGGGATTTTGCCTGGTTGAAACAAACAAAACAAACAAACAAACAAACAAAAAACGGTGGGAGAGATTCAGGACACAAACCTAGCAGGGCAATGATTTCGAAGCCACAGTGGATAAGCCATCTTCGTGGCTCTCGGCGCTGGGACAGCGAGAATCCGACCCGGAGGGACACTAGTTGCCCCTCTTGGTTTTGCAGCCCATTTATAAATTCTGCGTCAAGCCTGGCATCGGAGGTCCGCCCTTCAGCCAATTCCGCCCTACAGGACTGGCCTGCCTGCCCGCCCTTACATCCTTGGGCGCTGTTGGCTCGAGGACCTTTCGGAGCCTCCCCCCACCTCCACCCGCAACCCCGTGCAAAGTCACACTGCGCAATCTGAGTTCTCTCCTGGGCACGGTTGCCTGGACCTGTCAAGCCCTGGTGCACAGACCTTCGGAGAAGACCGACCTGTTGCGCTGCTTTGGGCTGCGCTGACGGAGCCAAGATGTGCGGGAGGCAGTGGCCAGCTAGCACCAACGTGTCAGCTTTAGCAGAGCTTGGAGCATTGCCCTCTTTCCTGCTGCTTCCTTCGTGCTTACTCTGGGCACACTCCAGGGTCCAGCTTTCTCCCATTCAATCATTCATTACCCTCTCCTCTCGCATTAAATACTCAGGCTCCTTGCTACCTGGTCACCTCCAGGGACTGAGATACCTGCATATCTGGCCCTCACAGGGGCAGTTTTGGTCATTTTATTCTACCCTCTCCTCCTCCCCTGAATAATAGGCTGGGCTTGTCCTCCAGATGTGTCCCCAGAGCCAATCACAGTACTACACACATGGCCTGTCATTTATTCCACACACACTTATTGAGCTTCTACTAAGTGCTATTCCAAGTGCTGGGGCTACACTAGTGATTGAAACAGACCAAAGTTTTCCTTCTGGCAGAGCTGATGTTGCAGAAAACAACCACAAAGAATATACATGCAACCTGTCAGGAGATTGGCTGTAGGAGGAGGCTCAGCCCTGGACAGGCTAGAAGTCCTTGGTGGGAGGAAGAATTGGGAGAAGGCAGCTATGGAACTGGGTGGGGTGGGGGTGGTGTGTTGCTATTTCAGCCCGGGGGGAAGTCTGGGCAAGCTCAGCCAGGTAGCTTACAGAAGACAAGGGAAGGCAGGAAGGAGCATTTGGTGAAGGAAGAAAAAAGGGTGGGGGGTAACGGAGAAAGTGAAGGAACTGTGTTGTTGTTCAGCCACACTTTAGTGGGTAACGACTGTGCGCTGCTGCCCATTCTGAATTCTGGCAAATTGGGGCAGGGCCTGAGCAGCCTAACCTGCAGATGTGCTCCATCTGGAAAGAAGCAGCTCTTGGGTCTCCACATCCCTTGGATGTTTCCTGCTGTCCTATTTCTGAAGATGCTTCCTTCAGACTACAGAAAGGGTAACGGGGGACTGAGTCTGACAGAGAACTGGTGGAAGCTTCCTGGAGGCAATCCCTTTCTCCTCCTCTATAAGGCAGATGTCACTCTTGGAGGTCAGGGGGTTGGGACTTCCTTGTCTCCTCTCTTCTTGTGTTGATGGCTCAAAAATCCAGCGTAGGCTTGGGGGCCTTCATCTTGGGGGGTGACTCTCCCATTATCCTCACATTGCATTTTTATTTAAGAGAAAATGAAGGCTCAGCTTCTTGGTGTCTAGGCCTCCCACTCACCTGGACTTGTCAGTTCCATTCTCCCCAAAAGAGCAAATTCCTTCCAGGCAGGGGGAATGCTGGGTAAGCTAGCAGTGCCTAGCTCCACACTGTGGGGGGGGTGTGTGTGTGTGTGTGTCTCTCCTGAGTGATTCCCTGCAGCTGCCACCACCTCCAGGGGAAGGGAAGAGGAAGGACTTTTCCAGAGGAGCCCAAGATCCTAGAGAAGCAGTCATCAGTGCCCAGCTGGTAGTCTTGTCAGATAAATAGAAAAGAAACCAGCAGGGCCGTCCAAGACAGAATGACTTCACAAGGCCTCACAAATTATTAGTAATATAAAGGCTTTGAAAACACCTTTCCCTGTGGAGATCTGAGACCAAGGGACGCAACAGATGAGTGGAGGCAACGGGACATACCTGCAGTGGGGGCCTGCAAAGAGGGCACAGCTGTCTGAGGACAGTATGCAGGATTTGCTCAGCCAAAGGGAGCAGTTCTTACTTGTTACAAAAACTACTGATAAAACAACACTTTACAAAAAGACTTTGGAGCTACTTAGCAGAGGAAAAAAAAACAGAAACCGGGTGGCTGTAGCAGAGGTAAGAAGGCTCCTGTGAAAGGGGAGTCCCCACAGGATCTCCACATCTAAGTTCTCTACCTCCAAAGCAGGTTCTTAGACAGCCCAGGCTGTCCTGTCACAGCGTCATGTGAGGGGGTCATATGAATCACCCCTGTAATCAAACCAAGCATCTCTTGTCCCTCAGAGCAGGTCACATTTCCAAAGGAGGGACAGGGGCTTATATACTCCTGCTCTGATTGGTGGGGAAGCCCCAGTTTCAGAAATGAAAACTGTGTGGTTTCACTGGGGGGATGATGACCCAGGCAGGCAGGAGCCAGACCCTGAGGCATTTAGGAACAGAGTGGCAGGTCACCCTGGGAGAGAGAAATCAAAGAAGCTTTCTGAGCTTGATAAGGAAGGCAGTATTATCATAATGGAAGGTTTTAGACAGAAAAAAATTAAAAGAGATGGGGTTGGGGAAGAGATGGGGGGGGGAGGATGGTCAGATAATGAAGAAACACCATGACTAAAATATTTCTGATAAAATGAATCCTAATTGATGTCAGTCAGTTAAGGTGGGTTCATACTAGACAAAAATGAATGACTCTTTCTGATTTGAAGGACATATTTGCACTGAGAGAAGTTTTCTGAATTCCCATTTCATTGTTCTAGAATATGCGGACATGGAGGAGATACTTGTATATTAGGGGATAATAGAACCTAGGGGGTTGAGACGAAGAAAAGGACATTAGGAAGGAAAATACAATAGTATGTGCCAGATATGTCACATACACCTTACTTAGTATTGACATAAGAATATTGCCATTTGGTTTGCTTCCAATGTTTTCAAATTCATTTATGTTAAAAAGGTGAAATAGAAGTTCGGTTTTGCCAGCTTACACATTGCAGAAGTGCAAGGTGATGGGAGAAAGGGTGAATATGAATCAACTCAACACTTGGAACAAACCCTTTTAAAGTAGCAGTTATGGAATGCGGGATGGGGGTGAGGGTATCAGGGAAAGAGATGCCCGATCCTATGCCTACTACCACAGGCTGCTAATCCATCCCTCCCACTACCTGTTCCAGCCTCTCTCCCAGGAACCAAACTACGCTTTCCAGAAGACTTCTCTGAGGATATGTCCAGTGTCCTGGGGTTGGCAGCATGAGAGCTCAGAGGGCCTGGTGGTCCTTGGGCCAGCTGCTTGGGTTCCCCGTTGTGAATAGGTGAGGCTATCTTGGGAAAACTGGGGAAACTCGTTATGTGGTGACAACAGTACTTAATGATGTTGGTATATTACCATAATTATGTAATAGTAATATATTATACAATTACATATTACTGTACTTTAGAGTTACTATAGTATTACAATAGTATATTGCTATTATATAATGTGTTATATATTATATATTATTAGTAGTAATTGCATATATTTAGTGAGCGCTTTGTAGGTGCTGGCATTGTTCTCAGCACCTTACATAGATTAATTTACTTCTCAAAAACAGCCAGATTATATCTATTAGGCTGGTGCAAAAGTAATTGCGGTTTAACAAGGTTTAAAAAAATGCAAAAACCCCAATTACTTTTGCACCAACCTAATAGTTTATATGAGAATAAGGGGGCACAGGGAGGTTAATTAACATGCCCTAGTCATACAGCTGGGGAAGCTGCAGAGCTAGGATTTAAACCCAGGACAAAGTTATGCTGCCAGTCCTGTCGAGTTGGAAAGCCCTAGTTTCTACCATTCAGAGCTGCCTAAATACTTTACCTCTCTTTGCTTGTCTTGTTCTGATTGTAAATACATTTCAACACAAGTTACCTTTAATGCTTCTCGAATCTGTTTAATCTCTATTGAAAATAATTTTGGAATTTTACTCCACCTCAGTCTCCTTTTAAAACATCCAATGTTATCATCCCCCTTTAAAATTTTTGCTTATTTTAAATAACCCTTTTCCTGACTCTCAGGGAGAATTTATTAGCCTCTGTTTCCCTGCCTAGAAGAAGCTGAGACGCGTGAGCGTGTGGCATCCATCCGCCTCTAATGCGGGCGGGACGCGCGGCAGAAAGCTGCTGGATGTTCGCAGGAAGAACCCAAGGCTGCCAGTCTTCCTGGGGCTCAGCGCGGGAGTGTCGGGAACGGGCTCTGCGGCGGCTTCCTGAGGTCCTCCTAGGCGCCGGCCGGGGGGCCCACCTCGCGCCCTGCAAGCGCCCTGCTGTGGTGGAAGGTCTGGGGTACGACGCAGGCGGGGCCCCTGCCCGGCGACTGCCAGGAATTTACAACGGGATACCCCAAGACTCCCAAAGTGTCCCTTCTTGTCCACGTCGCTCTGACCCGCCCTCTGACCACCGCAGGGTTTGTCAGGACACACTGCAGGTTTGAAAGTCGTGGGGGAGAGGGGCACACGGGCGGGGGCGGGTTCTCGGAACCCCGTGGGGCTGGGATTAGAACCCAGCGGGCGGCGACAGCACCGGAGAAAGGAGGGAAGAAACCAACGCGACCCCGCACCCTGCTCAGGCTGCCGCAGCCACCTCCCGCCACGTCTCTTTTCTGCTCAACCAGGTATTTGGGGCTTCTCTGCTACTTTTCGGCCTAGGTGTGAACGCGTAGCTTTGGGCCGTGCGCTGGGAGGGGCCCGTGGGCATCGGATCATAACCAACACACACTTCGTGTCCTGAAATGGGGTGCGGGGAATCGCGCAACCCCGAGAGCTGCGGCTGAAGACCAGCTTCCGTACAAACACAAAACAAACCAAACAAGCTACGCGGTGATGTTGGGTACCTGGGTTGGCAAGATCCGGTGCCAGCTGGTGCCTCCACGCCCCTCTGCGCGACACGTGAGCTTGTGACAGAGTCCTTTGCCTTCAATTTCTTCTCCCCCCGCTCCTGCCCTTCCGGCTCGTTGGGGCTGCGACGAGGACACGGAGGGGACTAGCCTGTCCTCTCGGGCGGCCTCCGGTCCTGTGGCACAGCCCCAATCCGTGGACTCGGGACCGCCCCCGGGAACCTGTCGCGGTGGCTGCCCCCGGTGGTCCTCACGTGTGAGTAGGGTCAGCAGTCAACGGCCCGTTCGACCCCATTTTTCTCCTGACGGTCTTTAGGTTCAGTTTGGAGCTACTATGAGCGTCCTCTTCCAAAAGGAGAGAAATCAGGGCATTCCCCCTCCGCCCACCCCGCCTCCACTGATAGCCGACAGCTGGATCTCAGCGCAAATCCATCTACACCTGGATCTAGAGCGAGGAGTTAATTTGCACGCGGAAGGGCTATTCAGAAGCGTCTTTGAAAAAATTTAATAGCTCTCCTAGCGAATATTTTAAAACACGACACTGCGCGCTAGATATTCTCGCTTGTCCACACCTGTTGGCAACCAGCAGATTCCCCTACAGCTCCCCTACAGCGGGCGAGATTTTGTTAATTTAACCTTGAGACTTTCCTGATTATCCACATATTGCACCCTCAAATTTCCACACTGTCACTGAATTTTGATGACTCACAGGGACTTGGAAAGCACCTATTTCTAAGGGGCAAGAGGAGCGCGCAGAAACGCTTGCAATGCAGGGAGGGCAGCAGTCACCTCACTTACCCTAGGAAAAGATCACAGCTCTCCAAACCCGGATACAAATATTTACTTAACTTTGTTGGCAATGCAGTCAACAGGAGTGTGTGTGTGTATATGTGTGTATGTGTGTGTGTGTGTGTGTGTGTGTGAGAGAGAGAGAGAGAGACAGAGACAGAGACAGAGACAAAGAGAAAATGTGTCAGAGACCAGAAAAACGATTAAATAGTTATCCAAATTACGGCCACTTCCAAAGTGCAAGCATTGGTTCATGATCTCCCAATAGCTAAGAAACTTGGCTGCGTTTAGTTCATTAAAGTGAGATTAGGGAGAGCGTTGCATTTTAATAAATACGCGGTGAAATACAATGGCTTTCAAATCTTGCTGCACAGTAGAATCACCTGGGGCACCTTTAAAAAATAGTGATGCGTCTCCTCTCTCCTCCCCACTCCCCTCACCAGACCAATTAAATATTAGTTTCTGGGGGCTGGATGCGTGCTTCCACGGTTTTTTTTAAAAAGCTTTCCAGATAACTCTAATTTGCGGCAAGCGTTGAGAACTTCCGCTAAGGCCCTCATGAGGAAATAATTTTGCTGTGTCTAAATGTAGTAAGAAATGGGCTTTAGGGATAAATGGTTGGCCTTTGAAAACTTGGTTCCAAATTTTCTTTCCAAGCAATAACTGTCTACTTTTTGTTTCTCATTTGGAGATACTGCTTCTCCAAAACTACAAGTCAGGTACAATTGTTCTCTATCAGTCAAGTTTGACTACAACATATTTTGAAAAGCACACACAGTAGAATATAAATCATATAAATGCATTACTTCTATATGATGGAGAGTATTCACTGTTGTGTTGGTAAAAGATAGATGAGTTCACCATATAGTACCATAATTCTTGAAATAATAGCTGTTAAACAAGTGTTCTGTCCTTGTAATGATTAGACACTTTCTCTTCTGTTTATTTTGTGATGAGTTTTTGTCATATTAGGAGCTAGGAGAACTTTTTCGCATATTGTCTTTACCCTCTTCCCACTGCAACATATCCCCCACTTCCATCCCACGGAGATGTGATATTTCTAAGCCAAAGGTAATTCCATTTTATATGCAGAGACATTTTTTTTTCCAAAAAGGAAGTGTGTGCATTCTCCTTGCGCTACCAGGAATATTCTTGGAAATTGGACATTGAACAGTCTTACTTCCCCAAATGTATTTTATCATCAAGAATAATTATAAATCTATACATACTTTTTTTTGGCGTATTTTAGTTTTGGTGAGAGAACAGGAACCTCAAGTTTTTCATAAAGACAATGCTGATGGTATATATTACAAAGCTTTTTGCACAATCAAAAGACATCAAGCAAAAGGGAAATGAAATCTTTCTCACTTTTTTCATTCATATATTAATATCTCTTACCACCAACTTCCAACTAAAATCTGGCTAGAGTCATTTCTAACTCTCATTTCATAAATAGTTACTGTAGTAAATATTAGATATTCCTCAAACTTACACTCTAACATATACAATAAAAACATATTTCAAAGGAAGAAATGTAAATGCATACTTGGAAAGGATGCAGTTCATTGACCATGTCATGAATTTAATCATCTTTGTTTCATAGCAGAAATTTAAAATATAAATGTTAGCTAATGGGAAATAAATGATTAAAGAGGATATGAGTGGGATCATAAAATAATGGGGGAGGGGCCGGCCCGGTGGCTCAGGCGGTTGGAGCTCCATGCTCCTGACTCCGAAGGCTGCCGGTTCGATTCCCACATGGGCCAGTGGGCTCTCAACCACAAGGTTGCCGGTTCAACTCCTCGAGTCCCGCAAGGGATGGTGGGCAGCACCCCCTGCAACTAACAACAGGCAACTGGACCTGGAGCTGAGCTGCGCCCTCCACAACTAAGACTGAAAGGACAACAACTTGAAGCTGAATGGCACCCTCCACAATTAATATTGAAAGGACAACAACCTTCCTTGGAAAAAAGTCCTGGAAGTACACACTGTTTCCCAATAATGTCCTGTTCTCCTTCCCCAATAAAATATTTAAAAAAAAAAAATAAAATAAAATAAAATAAAATAATGGGGGATTGTTCATTTATCAGTTATCAAGACTGTAAATTTAGCAAATCTATGAAGGATAATTTATTTAAAATGGCAAAGGTGGAAGTATTAACAAAACAGGGAGTAATAAAAACTGAGAAATTTAATAGACCTTGTTCTCAATGCTGTGGGAAATTTCACTGCAATGTAAGCTTGTTCTAATTACGCAGATGATGCTAGCTTTGGAGGGGATGGTGCAGACATATTCACATAGGCAGGAAACTGAAAGGAGTCATATCCTGAAATCTCACCATGCAGAAATGATGGGAAATGGAGGCCAAATGTCCTTTAGTCTCTCCAATGGTCCCTGTCACTGAATATAATGCAGTGAGAGTTTCACCATGATAGTACTGACTTTTCTCAAAACTCAAAGGGCTTTTCAGGTATATTTTTTCACCATTCACAAATACTTATGAAGTGGGGAAAAGGAACTATTTACCTGAATCATCCAGGATTTCAGGAGCTACTGAGCGGGGCAGTGTGAGTGAAGGGAGCCAAGTTGCTTAACAGTGAGTCCACGGTTTCGCATTCAGCCAACTCAAGAGAATATTTATGGGCCACTTACTGCATATGTGCTGAGAACTGGCTAAGGCTTTGTGGATGGAGTGGGTGAGAAGACAAGGTTCCTGTTTTTTCTACATTTTGGTTGCAGATTGAGATAAAGCATGTCACACATAAATAAGTATAGACAGTAATAACTGTTAGGAAAAAAATAAAACTTCAATAGATAACCATGTGGGATAGAATGGTCAGAGCAAACGTCTCTGGGGAGGTGATATTAGACCTTTAGAGACCTGAATGAAAACAAGGCCATAGATCCACATCAGGCTTTAGTTTCCAAAGCATTTCACCCATAGACTCTCTTGTGTGTGGAAATCCTTCCACCCACCCCACAAGGTAAGCAGAACTGATACTTTTTTGTTTTTATTTAATTTAGTGGGGTGACATTGGTTAGTAAAATTATACTGGTTTCAGGACTGATACTTTTTGTTCTCATTTTATAGATGAGGAGCTTAAAGCTCAAAGAGGCTAAGTGACTGGCCAAGATCTTTCCAAGTAAGGAGAGAGCCAGCATTCAGACTCACACTTCCTGGGTGTAGTTACTGATCTTTAGATCCCCAAAACTCAATGTTCTTTCTGGATGTGGACACTGTTCACCAAATCATATTGCATTCAGAGGTCAAGTATGTATTCCATCACCTACAGGTGAGGTTTTTTTTTTCCACTTGAAATTTAGGCTCTAGAAGCATGACACTAACTCTAGCCTTCAGCCCCAGAACCTGGGCAGAATCCGGGCCATCGGGACTATGACTTCTTGAGCAGATGTTTCAGGCTGAGCAGGTCTGGCTTTTTGCAGTGTCTTTACTAGTAGTTCACATTCATGAGCTGGAGATGTGTCCAGAATTGAAACAAGCTCTTCCAAGAAGATGAGAATTTCCATGGGAAGGGGGTAAAGCACACCACTGTCACCAGAAAACCACCAGAAAACTCATTGATCATTTCAACAATTACTTCCCAAACACCTGCTTTGTGTAAGGTACTGGCATGCCAGGACTTTCCACATGATGTAGGTAGAACTGATTAAATCCCATCTGCAGAATAGGGGGACACCAGAATACCAGAAAAACACTAGAAACCAGACAAATGCTTCCATCACCCCATCCTGCCACTTAATTACTGAAAAAGAAGTCAGTAATGAGCAACAAAACAAAGTCAGTCAAGGGGAGAAAAATCTCTCCATGTTTGGGTGCTTGGCTACTAATTGTATCTGTTTGATATTAAAGTATTCTAACAAATTTCTCACTGCAAGAAATTTAATGTGTAATCCATGAAAGTAGCAAAATGTGGCTTGTATTGTGACTGAGATAATTCAAATATGTCTTTCTCATTTATGAGGAATAATTTAGTGTATAGCATTGATGTATCATCCTCTGTGAAACATAAATAAACTCTATAAGAAGCAAACCGGTCCCCAAGTAACTTTAGATAGACTTCCAGGTTTCCAATTTAAGGGAATGAAATAACAAATGTGTGTGCACACATGTACTTGTATACATGGTTACATCCACAAAGCCAAGTTCTGAATACACACACACATACACATACACACATGTAGACGCACTTGTACAACTAAACAGTTGTGAATGCAAAAAGAATCTCAGCATTGGAGGTAAAAAAAAGATAAAAAACGAATATAGAAGTAACATAAGTTGCCTGATGGAGGTATAAATTAAAACCAATCTCTGAAATGTGATTCTTAATATTAGGAACCTGAAAACATATTTCAGAAACTGAGAACAAAATCTGACAACAGAGTTTAGTGGCTATTACAGTAGTGGATAGGTAAGCCACTTCTCTCCAGAATACAACAGATCTCACTGGACTTTCAGCCTTGTTAAACCCTAGAAATAATTCCTGGAAATACCTATGTACCTTCCCATGTGTGAGTTAGTTCTCTCTCAGCCCCATTCAAAATGTGGAATTAGGATTGAGATGGGGATGTGTATTTCAGGGAGAGAAGTATTGCAGAAATAACTTGGAGCAATTTCCTCGTGAAATAAATTTCATGAAAGTTGGTTTTTGTATAAATGCTTCTTGTCTTTATTAAGACAATGCAGACATAAAGCACATCATATTGCAATCCCCAAATCTCAACCATATCACCTATACCAATCAATGGCCAATAAATGACTGCACTCTATGATCGATACAAATGCTCCATTCAAGTTCAGTTACTAGAATAGTATCAGCATATCATGCAGACAGCTTGCATAAATACATGAGGAATCAGAACATACCCTCAGTAGCTTCTGTAATGTTTAGGCATGAAAACGGTCTTATTCCCAATTTCAAAAGATGGAATAAAGAATGTTTTCATATAAAACACATTTGGAACAGTTGGTTTTCTTTTCTTTAAAAAGGCAACTAATCAACCTGCAATACACACTTGCCATTCATCTTTTAAGTTACAAAACCAGGTAGCCATGTAATATTTTTCATCTAATGTGACTGGATGTGAACATTTCTGTGATTTCCAATATCAAAGAGCTAAATTCAAAATAATATTTTTTCTGATAAGTGTAATAATATTTGTAATCAAAGGAAGAAAAATGGTCAGTTTAGTCTTTGGGCACTATTTTCTATTTTATCAGATAATTGAAAGTCATTGGTTATGTCACAGTACAAAAATCTTGAATCAACCACCAACACTAGTTTATTTGAGGCTAATTTCGAAATGTGGACTGGAGGTATGGAAGAAATGTTACTGCTTATCAAACACTGTTTCTGGAAGTTTTAATGCACACCATTTCCAGATTTACATAGTCTTAAATAAATTATTTAAAAAATGAAATTAAGAAAAAAAGGCAAGGGAAGCCTACAGTTTATATTCTGCGTGAATAGCTTTTAGTATCTTCCAGGTGGGGGCAACAGTAAGTCAGTTTTGAGAAGAGAAGGGAGAACCGGCTCTTGCAGCTCCCTGAGTCCAGTTACAGAGGAGGAAATGACTTCCTAGTAGTAACGCCGTGAATAAAACAACCATGAGTTCCCAGGAGCCCAGTTTCCAGGACTTTGGGGGCTCCGAGCGGCTGTGGGTAGCAAGGTCCACGGTCCAGGACGCCCAGCTACCTGTCCGCTTTGCTCACCACCGGTGTGCGCACGCGCGCTGCGCACCTGCCGGATAGCGCCCAGTCGCGGGCGGTTGGTACGTCCAGCCGCGGGTACCAGCCGCCGGGGTCCCGCCCGCGCCGTGCCCGGGGGGAGTGAACACTCCTCTCAGCGCTCCAGCTCATTCACTTTCCAGGACCGCCGGGAAGCAGGGAATCCTTTCTCCCGTGTCCATCGCATTCATTCTTCCTCTGGACAATTCAAGTCCATTCACAACTGCTGCAGACGTGTGCGGCGCGCACAGGTACCCTTAAACTCCAAAGTCAAGAGATCCAGAAAACCTGCAGGGCGGCGGGGGTCCCACTCCCCTTTCCGCCTCTCTTTGCAAACCCTCGGACCCCGGGGGGGACCGCTGAGCTCTCTGGCGAGGATGAGGGTGATGCCTGAAGCAGAGGTTGAGCTTGCTCAGCCGGGGAGGTGAACGCCCCTCCCAGCATCCCCGCCTCCTCCATTTCCCAGCGTGGAGAAGGCGAGGCGGGGAAAAGCCGAGAGGCGCCAGACCCAGGCCCCGCAGCGGCGGGGAGACCAGGGGGGGGCGCAGGGAGGCGGCGGAGAAGCTCGAGCTCGCGGAGCCAGAGGCCCCCTCCTGTCGAGCCTCGCGGGGCTGGAGGTGCGGGAGGGAGGCCCGGCGTGCGGCCAGCTACCTGTCGCTCCTCCGCGCGCCGCTCGCCGCCGCCGCCCGCGCCCTCGGGCCGCCCCCGCCGCCGCCGCCCCCGGTCGAGCCGGCGGCCGCGCCGTCGGGCCGGTACTTGAGCCAGCAGATAATCCAAGTGATGACGACCGAGAAGAGCGCCAGAATGCTGGCCACCGACAGGCAGATGGGCCCCACGGGCGAGGGCGACCCGGCCGCCGGCGCCGCGCCAGGGGGCGCCCCGCCGCCGGGAGGCCCCCCGCCGGCTCCACCGCCGTAGTGGTTGACAAAGATGAGGCCGGTGAAGAGCAGCACCACCATGGAGAGGAAGGAGAAGACCACGCACACGCAGCCGGCGGTGAGCGCCGCGCGCTTGCAGTTCTGGCAGCTCTCGTAGGCGGCCGGGGCGCGCAGGCCGGCGCCGGCGCGTGGCCCCGGGGCTGCCTCCCGCGCGGGTAGCGGCGGGGCCGGGGCCGGAGCGGGCGGCGGGGCCGCGGCCGGCGCGGGGCGGCGCGCGGGCAGCGGCGGGAGGCGGTCTTGCGGCAGCGGGTCGTGCGCCGCTCGCAGGGCCAGCGGGAAGGCCTCGGCGAGTTTGGTGTTGTTGGGCAGGCCGTGCACGCGGCCGTCGGGCAGCGGCGTGCGGTGGCGGCACACCGGGCACGCGATGGCGCCGGGAGGGCCCTGCCAGGGCGGCGGGCGCGGCGAGCGCTCAGGCGCGGCGGGGGCGGCGGCGCGGAGCTGGAGCTGGCTCAGGCACTCCTGGCAAAAGGTGTGCAAGCACGCCAGCAGCTTGGGCGCGCGCCGGTCCGCGTCGAAGTAGTTGTAGCAGATTTTGCACTCGTAGTCCTCCAGCGGAGGGAGGCCAGGGACCATCACCGCTGCGCCGGGGGCTCCCGGGGCTCCGTGGTCCCGGGCTCCCGCGGCAGCGTTCCCGGCTCCTGTCGAACTCCGGGTGCTGCTCGTTGGGCTCCGCTCGCCGCCTCCACGGCCGCTGTCGCTCGCGGGCGCTGCCATGGCATGATGCGCCCCTCATCGGGGGCAAGGCGAGGCGCCTTCCTCCCCCTCCGCCGCCGCGTCGGCCTCCCGGCTTCTGGCTGCTGTTGCCGGGCGGGGGAGGCACCGCCAGCTGGGCCAGGCGGGGGCGCAGCGGCCACCGCCTTCCCCCAACGCCCCCAAGATGCAGGTGCCTAGGGCCCTCCCAGCCGCTGCCTCCTCTCTGCCGTCCCCCGGGAGCCTCTCTCTGCAGCTCTAACGGCCGCTTTGGATATCGGTTTTGTTGGAATTGGGAGTTGAGGGCGGGTGTGGGGTGGGGCTGTGCTGGAACGGGATTTGGGGTGCGGCTGCTGAAGGATGTGGCGCCTGTGCAGCACACCTTCCCCCCCACACACACGGGGACGCGGTGGGAAACCTGGCCCTGCTTCTCCCTTTCTCCCTCTTGGGCGCCTCCTCTCCCCTTATCTTAGGCATTCCCCGTGTTTCCTCCTGGGTCTGGGGCTGAGGCCCTGGCGAAGCCTCCTCTCCCCCCACCAGCCAGAGCTCACCGGTGACGTAATGCGGACCCGCTCAGGGAGGGGAAGCAGCTGCCTCCGTGGCGGCGTCAGCGGCGGCTCCTGTCCCTTAAAATAATGATCTCATTTCTCCGTCCAAGGGCGAGAGCCAGCCATCACCAGCCATCTACACTTTCCGCTTTTACTAGCAAAACCCAGGCAGCCCTGCAGCCTTCTTCTCAGGGTGGAAGCTGAAGGCTGGCATTTTCCTTTCACCACTGGGAGGAAATTTTGGAGCTGAGCAGTACCTTTTTTCCTCCAGAAGTATTGCTTCCTGAGATTTAAGGAGACACAGAGACAGATTCAGCCAGGTCGTGCCGGTGTCCTAACGCGGACCGCAGGCAATGGAGGTAGCTATTTGCTTGGTGCACAGGCAGCTACAGCGGCCGAGAAGGGGAACGTCGTTGTCAAACGGACTTACAGAATGTCACAGTCCAGCCTACGCCTGGACCCTGGCACCACTCACGTCCTTCCTCCGCGTGAGCTTTTAACACACAAATGTGAAGAGCTGAAAACTTCATGAGTAGCACGGGACAGACCTTCCTGATTTTATTAAAACTGATAGAGGCCAATTTGAGCAGGTTAGCAAGAAGTAGCACTTCCTGAAGGACCCCTCAGTAGAAGACAGGAGTGATGGGTTTTGGAAACCGTCTGAGGGATGATGTGAAGATATTCCTCACCAGAAAGTTCTGTTCCTCTGTTTCTCCAGGTTGGACCTCACCCTATGAAGCCAGAGGCCTCCTTGCCAACAAGGAAGCAGAAGAGGATGGTTCTCTGGGGTCCCATGAGATGGAAATGTTCCCACTTCCTCTGGATTCTCTGCAGAAGACAGCAGGGATGCCCTAGGGAATATTTGGGAAGAATGAATGGGAAACAAGCTGAAGGAAAAGAAAGACACCAATAAACCACCAATGTACAGGCAAGAAGAGGAATTGTCATAAATAACTACTACATTTCTATGACATTTGAAAATAAATTTATTTTTTATTCTACTAGGATAGTGAAAGTGATAGATGTCTTAAGTCTGAGGGGCCTTAGGTAAAGGTCATTAACAACCACTAGCTTTCCATTTCAAATTTTATAAAATGTGAGGGTGATCGCTTTTCATTTTTTTTTAAGTATATCAGTTTGTGTTGGGGTCTGTGCTGAGCATAGGGCAGGGTGATGGGACATCGGGAGAAGGCCCTAGTCTGGCCTTCAAATATTATAAAGCTACACAAACCTACCTACAGTGGAGGAAGTTCGGTGCTTGTCCTTCTCTTTCCCTCCTTGAGACGTGTGATTGTGAAGAGCCTGGAACTGTGGATTTCATGCATAGTCTTAACCTGGGTTCTTCGACGTTAAGCTTTGATTTTCCCCGTGCTGAGAAGAGAGACATAATGGTGATGTTGGAAAAAAATTAAAAACAGGGCAATGGGAGAAGAGATGCTCATGAACGGAGGGCCTAATGTGCATTTATGTTTTTGTCCTTCCCAGTTCCTAGGACATGTGCAACCTTGCCGCTAACAGAGAATGACAAAGAATTCTGAAGGTCTGCATGTTTGCATAGGGCCCACGTTTGGACAAATATTTACGATTTTGAGTTTCACTCTATCATGCGTTCTCACCATTGAAAGAAAGAACGAATTGAGCATGGGGCTACACCAGGGTTTTCCACCTCAGCACTATTGACATTCTGAGCTGGATAATTCTTGTGCGTACTATTCTGCGCATTGTCAGATGGTTAGCAATATCCCTGGCCACTACCTACTTGATGTTAGCAGCAACCCTCTCCCCCTGGTGACAACCAAAAATGTCCCCTGGGGCAAAATCACTACTGGTTGAGCATCACACCTCTACACTAAAGTCACAGATTTGGTTAAAGTGAAACCAAAAGCAGCAACATCTCCTGACTCTTAACTACCGTATTTGCCGGCGTATAAGACGATTTTTTGGCCCCGAAAAATATGCCTCCAAGTGGGGGGGTCGTCTTATACGCCAGGTACACTTCAGATAGACTGCCCATAGTGCTTGCCCCGTGCCATAGTGGCCTCCCGATGCCCGCCCACTTCATTCCACATACCGTTCAGGCATCAGCAGCGCTGCTGGGTGTATGCTCGGCTGTTATGCGATTTTGCTGTTACGCGATTTTACCACACTCGCAAAATCGCACACAGCCGAGCATACACCCAGTATGATAGCGCAAAATCGAGAATCGCGATACCATACTGGGTGTATGGTCGGCTGTGTGCGATTTTGCGAGTGTGGTAAATTCGGGTTACCGTATATTTCTTTACATATGCATTGAAGATTCGTGATTTTGCGCTATCATGGTGCCTGTTAGAATGTTGAAGAGCTCGCACTTGCGCACTAGTGAGGTCCCAGGGAGATGCTGATGCAAGGGTGGACCAGACTGCTATAGTGACAGGGCGGGCAAACAGGGAGCAGGGACCAATCAAATCAGGCTTTGTATACAGCCAACAGCCAACCACAATACTGCACCATTGTACAGTACAGCATAGAAAATGTCGACCAGTCAAACCCCTATCATCCCTATCATGGCACCAGCCAAAAGAAAGAAGTATGATGCAAATTTTAAACTGAAAGTTATTTGGTGTGTGGAAGGTGTGCGGAAGAGGGGGTAGTCTTATACGGCGAGTATATAACAAACTCTGTATTTTGAGTGGAAATGTTAGGGGGTCGTCTTATACGCCCAGTCGTCTTATACGCCGGCAAATACGGTAGTACAGCAAAGACAGCATTACCAGTGAAAGTAATTAGTTACTAGACCAGCATTTCTCCTGTAGATTACAGTACCTGAGATACACAGCACCCTCTCTGAGGGGTCCAGGTATAGTTTTTGTAGATAATGCATTCTGTTGATGGTGTCACAGAAAACTGCCAGAATTTGGTTAACGGTGCTGGAATTTCTGTTTGGATAGTTTTTTTAGGGGAGCCCAGCATCTCCAATTATTTTATATCCCAAGGCCAGTCACTTATTTTTAGGACTCATAAATATATGTCATGTGGGGTTTCCATCAGTGCCATGAGGAGCCATTCCAGAAGAGTGTACATTTGTGTGACACAGGGCACAGGTGTGACCCTAATGGACCAGAGGGCCCAGTGCTCACAGTGTCACCTATAGCAGTAGTGGTGGCAATTAGGTTTTCACTACGGTGAAAGAGGTGTTGATAGAGACCTCTGTCAGAAGCAAGGAACTCAACATTCTGTTGTTCACAGCAGGAACTGAACTGGCTTTGCAAGAATCCTGCTCATGCCTTGAATGTATTAGACACTCGGTCTCTGCTCAATTGTTTTCTTTTTGAGGACCCAGGTACATGGGAGACAGCAATAGTCTCAGGTCATCTTTTGTGTACATTTCCTCCATCGACCATCTAAAGAGAGAGGATATTTTAGTTTTAGGGTTGAGTGTCCTGAGTTCACATGCTAGGTCTGCTCCTCACCCTCTGTGTAACATTAGATGTGCAACTTAGATGCTCTGTGCCTCAGTTTCCCAAACTGTAAAATGGGGAAGAGTAGTTTCCGTGTAAGTCCATTATGAGGACTGAACAAGTTGTGCTCATAACACGTACAGAAGAGTCCTGACTCCTGTTAATGCTCATTACTATTTATGTCAGGGGTTTCTATTCCTGATCTCAATAATCCTCAAGAGCACCATGTCAGAGAGGCCCAGAGGGGTCGTGTAACTAGCCCAAGGTGACACAGCCAGCAGTGACAGAGTGGTCTAACTGTTCCATCATTGCAAAGATAAAAAATACAGGTAGCATCTCAGTCAGAGACACCAGGAGGAGGCCTGACCTATGAATCTAACGCGCATTATTCATCTGTCAGCTGTAATGAGCCCTGTATAAAATATGAGGCCAAAGTGAAATCGCACTGGCAATATTGGAAGAATAGATATATAGGCAGATAAAGCCACTCAGAAGCAAGTAACAAATGAGTCAATCAAACAGTTGACATTTTAAAAATAGGAACTGGCTTGGTTCAATTCGACATTTATTCAGGTCCTATTCTGGAAGGCATTACTGCTGTGTGATAAGATACCTGGCTTCCAGAAACCAAGCGTTTAAAAGAGGATATTAAATATGTAAGTGTGCAAAATGCGGAGGCAGCATGAGGCAGGTTTGTGGTCCAAGGACAAGGTCTGGTGGGAATAGGGAGAAGAGACAAGTTATTTCTGTTGGGGGAAGTTTCTGCAGACTCATGGCCAGTGAATTGGGGATTTAAGAAGATACAGAGAGAAAGACATTCAAGGCAGCAGTAGGAAAAAGCAGGTGTGTTGAGGGCATGGCAAGTGGCCTGCTTCAGAGAGAGCATGCGGTGTGTAAGATGCTGTCCCAGGAAGCCGGGAGGCCATGCTAGCAGGGCTGCTGTGCTTAATTCTGTAGACGGCTGGCTGTTCCACCTCTGCATGGCATGCGTGCCCGCGGTGGACTCAGCTTCCGAGTGGGGGGTTGGCTAGAGTTGGAATTTACCATCAAGAGGGAGACATATCAATTAAGAGGTTGCTTTAGGAGCTAGATCTCCTTGCTATATACTGAAAAGATAAAATTTTTAAAAGAATTAATGTGCTCCTTTAGGGCCACAAGTTCTCTTCCCTCGTGGAGAGGCAGTGTGGGCTACTGTTAAGAACAGACGCTCTGCTGCCTGTGCCACTTACTAGCCATGCAATCCTGGACAAGGTGTTTAATCTCTCCATGCCTCGGTTTTCTCTCCATGCCTCGGTTTTCTCGGTTTTCTAAAATTGGAGTCGTGTCTACTTCATAAGGTGGTTGTGCAGTTAAAGTGGGTTAGCATATATTAAGCTTCAAACAGTGCCTGGTGCATGGTAAGTGTCTTAAAGATGTAAAAAAAGAAAGAAAAAAGAAGAGAAAAAAGAAAGCTACCCAGACAGGCCCAAATTGCGTATTCTATCGAAATTAGTTCTTTATTGCTAAATAAAAATAATTCAGAACAAAACCTATCTTGACCAGGGGATTAAAGTTAACAAATAGTGACACGTCAAATAGTGAATGCATTCACCCTTGATATGATGTGTTCAGAATGGCACTCTTGGTGATATTCCTCTCCAAAACTCATAACCCCAGTCTTATCATGGCAAAAACATTCAACAAATCACAATAGAGGGACATTGTACAAAATACCTGACCAGTACTCCTCAAAACTGTCAAAGTCATCAAATACAGGAAAGTCTGAGAAACTGCCATAGCCAATAGGACCCTAAAGAGACTGGATGACTAAATGTGAGGTGATACCCTAGATAGGATATGAGAATAACAACAACAAAAGGGCATTAGGTAAAAACTAAGGAAATCTGAAGAGAGCGTGGACTTTTGTGAATAGTCATGTATCAATATTGGTTCCCTAGCTATGAAAATGTGGCATATAGGAATGAAAGATGTTTGTAACAGGAAAATGGGTGTGGAGTTTATGGGAACTCTGCTATCTGTGCAATTTTTCTGTAAATCTAGAACTACAATTTTTCTGTAAATCTAAAATAAAAAGTTTATTTTTAAAAATGTGGTCAATTTATGGGGAATTGCAATCACAAGACCACTAAAATTCCTTGGGATTAAGATATATCTGATCACTCTGTCTCACTTCAAATAAGATCCATTAAGTAGCTTTGGAAAACCTTTTAAGGAAACATTTGACTTAGTATTTACTGCATTAGGGGATCTTACTCCTTATTACAATGTGCAGATAATAGTAATTTTTCAATATGTGTAGAAATAGTGCAACTACCTTAAAGAAAGTTCAGAAAAGAATTTTAAAATCACCCTGTAAGCCAATGCTTCAGCATAGCTATTACCATAATTGATTTATTCTTATAGGTATATGTTTTTATATAGTTGTTAAAATAATACACGTATGTTGCTTCACTTTAATTTGAATTATTCATTCAAATTACTATTTATGGTGACGGCTACGTGCCAGTGTTTTTTGAGGTTGGTGATAGAAACCAGAGAGTGAACCTAACAGACAAAATTCTTGCCCTCATGGAGCTTGTATTCTAGTATATGTGTATGTGTGTGTGTGAGATAGACAACAAACAGATAAGTGAATATATAATATGATAGGAGGTGAAAAGGACTATGTGTAGACCATTTAAAGGATTTTTGATTTTCAGTTAGAGCGAGATGAGAAGCCATCGAAGTGTTTTGAGCAGAATCTGATTTTAGTTCCAAAAGAATCACTGTAGCTGCTATGTGAAGAATAGCTTAGAGGGGACAAGTTTAGAAGCAGGTAACCTGGATAGGTGGCTCCGGTTAACAAACCAGAGAGAGAAGGTGCCTTGGCTTGGGTGAGACTTCTTGGAGATTTACTGGTGTGCGGAGCGAGGGAGAGAGATCAGTTGCCAAGGCTTTTTTCCTGAATCCAAAAACGCCAGCTTACACTTTTTTTTTTTTTACTCAATAGCAATCATTAATAAATACATAATAAGCATTTTTCCATGTTATTATTGTTTTAATTTTTATTGGGGAGTAGTGTGTTTATCCAGGACCCATCAGCTCCAAGTAGTTGTGCTTCAATCTAGTTGTGGAGGGCACAGCTCACTGGCCCATGTGGGAATCGAACCGGCAATCCTGTTGTTCAGAGCTCGTGCTGTAACCAACTGAGCCATCCAGCTGCCCAATATCAATAATTTTTATAACCAGGACATTCTTCATTGCATTGCGTAAATATCACATCAGTGACACTTTCCCTGACCACCCATTCTAAAATTGCAACCTCCTCCCCACTTCCAGTCCCTCTTACCCTGCTGTGTTTTATTCTATAGCTGCATTATTGGTGGGGCCTGGTGCAAATTGAAAATGTGGAGTCCTTGTTAAAAAATTAAGAATTTCAAGAAAGTTTCTGGGAGAGCATTAAAGCAAGTGTGAGGCCCTTCTGAGTGCAGGGCCCTGTCGAAAGCCCCTGACGCCAGCCTTGCATACACATGCCATATGTTTAGTTAACTTACTCGTTTCCTATCTATCCCTCCTCATACTCATGTAAGTCTATGGACAGTAGGGATTTTTGAGTTTTGTTCCCTGCCAGATCCCCTAGAATAGTACTTAACATATATTAGACAATCAATAATTTTTTTTTATAGATTTTATTGGGGAAGGGAACAGGACTATATTGGGAAACAGTGTGTATTTCCAGGACTTTTTCCAAGTCAAGTTGTTGTCCTTTCAATCTTAGTTGTGGAGGGCACAGCTCAGCTACAAGTTGCTGTTGTTAGTTGAAGGGGGGAAAGCCCACCATCCCTTGTGAGAGTCAAACCTGCAACCTTATGGTTGAGAGGACGCACTCCAACCAACTGAGCCATCCGGGAGCTCAGTGGCAGCTCAGCTCAAGGTGCTGTGTTCAATCTTAGTTGCAGGGGGCGCAGCCCGCCATCCCTTGCGGGAGTCGAGGAATGAAACCGGCAACCTTGTGGTTGAGAGCCCACTGGCCCACATGGGAATCAAATTGGCAGCCTTCGGCATTAGGAGCACGGAGCTCCAACCACCTGAGCCACCGGGCCGGCCCCTCAATAATTTTTGAATAAATTATTTTGAATGACTGATTAACATTTTATCCATTTATTCTACCATAATTCTCTTAAGCATTCTTCCATTAATGGATATTTGGGTAGACTATTTTGCTGCTATAGATCACGTGGCAATTAAACTCATCATATCATCTTTCCCATATTTTGGATTAGTTCTCTAAGATTGGTTCTCAGAAGTGGAATTTTTGTAGGCTGTTGTCCTCAAGAACTGTAATCGGCAAAATATTATTGCCTGGATGTCTTTACATTCTATTAAGCTTAGGACGTACTTAGGAACACATTTTACCTCCAAGAAAATGCTTTTATTCTGTTAACATTCATGTTTATAAAGGAATCCTTTTTTTAATAATTTTTTTTTCTCGTCAAGAATTTCGTGTGAAGTATTGAAACCATTTCTTTTCCTATTGCTTGTTTTAATTTTGTTTCATTGAGATATCAGGAAGGAAAGAATAATTCGGTCATTGTCGTAATGAACGCATCCCAGTTCCTTATATGTTTTCTTGGACTTTGGTTGTTTCTATACCCTGTTACTACTTAGTGTTTCACTGCTCTAACTGTAGTTTATACAAGAAACTACATGCTTTCTGTGCTCCCCAGGGACTCTTGGGAGTTGCTTTGGAAAATTTTCAGCTCTCTGTAAGTGTAATCACTAGAGGTACCCACCAAAAAAGAAAAGCCAGAGGCGCCAGTGGCTGGTAATCCTTTGCATTTGTCATTACTTATGTGAACCTGTGGAGTGTTTAATGGCCCAGAGCGTCCACCAGCTGGCAGATTGATTGGTATTATGGTTGTTTTTTGGGGTCAGCTGGCAGTCACCAAGGCCTGTCTAGTATCTACATCCCAAACCTAAACAGAATTGAGTCTCAACAAGAGGGGAGTTAGGTAAGAGTGTCACAAACTCTTATGTCTTAAAATGTGTTTTTTTATAAGAAAGTTGAAAAATCGCATTTCTGCTCCTTAAATTCACAGATCTTCACAGCAGAATTTTGCAATTCCTTTGTTTTTCTAAACCCATTTTACGATGAAGGTGCTCTCATAGAACATAAAGGCCCAAATTGCTTACCCAGGGCCACGGGATAAATTTAGGTAAAATCAAAAGCTGTATTCCTTTTGAGGGTTCTAGTGGGAAATCCATTTCCTTGCCTTTTCCAGCTTCTAGAGGCTGCCTGCATTCCCGGGCTGGTGACCACACCATTCCAAGCTCATCTCCTTTCATTGACTCTGACCCTCCTGTTTCCCTCTTGTAAGGACCCTGTGATTACACTGGGCCCACTAGATAATCCAGGATACTCTCCCCATCTCAAGATCTATAACTTAATCATATCTGCAAAGTCCTTTTTGCAGGTGTATGAAGTAAAGTATTCATAGGTTCTTGGGATTAAAAGGTAGACATCTTTCGGGGCCATTACTCTCTTGAACACATAAGCTCTGCAGCCCCAACAAGGCTGCTCACAGTTGGTGACTGGCACCTGGGTTGCAGCTGCCCCACTTAGCTGCAAAGGGGCTGAGAGGATCAGTATCTCCCAATCCTTTATGGCCCACCAATGGACACCAGCTGGAAAACATTATCATAAAATGTATAATCATGTAAAAGCAGATTTCTTGCCAGCCCTTGCATTTATTTTCCTGAGAACTTTCTGCTGCATCCAGTCTCCTTTGCTGCCTGGAGTACTGAGGAAATAACACCCCTAGGAGCAGGCTTCAAGCAAGCACTAATGGGAGTGTGTGCGTACACCAGCTCTCTCACCCCTCCAGCGGAGGTATTCTGAGGTGTGTGCTTTCTCTCTGCTCTCAGATTCCCCAGCAGAATTTAGCTCCAGACACACAGGGGTAGCTGGCTCGACAGGGCACCCTTTATTGGCTGTCTTCCCTTCCTTGTTTCCCGTTCCTATTCCCCTACTGGTGTTTCCTTGGGATCACCTGTTATCTCGGGGTCTGCTTCTGGGGGAATACAAGTTAAAATCTGGGGAAATGCTTTGAAAGGAAAGGGGAGCAGGAAAAGAATGTTCAGACACATTTACAAAAGCTTTTCTCGTTGAACCCCTCTTGAAGTAAAACCTGAGGGGAAGGTGATAAGTAACCCATAGATCTATTTCAGGGGATCCCAGGGTATGAAGTTTGTGTCTCCCTTTCAGTGTGTGTCCTGGGTGATGAAGCAAAAAAGGGTTAATAACAGTGAGCCTGAAGGGGGACTGCCCAGCCCTACATCCCCTCCCCAGGAACCGCCCAGGCTCATCCCCTAGAAATAAATCAAGATGTCCAAACACTCCTAAAAAGATGGACGTGAGAGCAGAAGCCATGGCAGCACATTAGGTGCACCAGGGACCAATATGGGACGAGGGTCACCTGAGCAGAGGCCAGCAAGGACCCCCCTCGTCGCTCCATCCCACCTCCCACCTCTGCCGCCTTTGAACTCAGATGCCATTGACAGTGAAAGGAAGCAAGAGGAAGAAGGTCACAATCCTGAACTGACTGAGCAGTCCTCTCTCCCCACCCCAACAAAAAAGGTAGTTTTTACACTGGAAGAGAAGTGACTGAATTGTTAGCAAAATTAAGTTTGTTGTTTTGCTGTTATTCCAGAACAATGGGGGTGGAGCTTGTAAATCAGAAGCATAAAACATTGCATGCATGTCCAGTTAACTTTGACTTTGCCAGGCAAAGGGTATCAAATGATAGGAGGGGGGAAGAAACTGTTTGAGAATTGAGCTTACAGCTGAGGAACATATAAACCATAATCTCTCTTTTTTTTTTCCATATTTGTATTCATCCTTTGTCTTTTCCCCCCGAGAATTGCTCATTTGCGTCCTATATTTATTTTTCTTTTTTTTCTTTTTTTTAAATTTATTTATTAGTTTCAGATGTACAAGACAAGGTAATACTTAGACGTTCATCATTTAAACCATAATCTCTTGAGTGGTTCCGTTCCCCAAGGTTAAGATGAAGCAATTTTAGCCTCATAGACTTTCGCAGGTGAGAAGAAGCCCCGCCTCCAAGACCTGCATCTCTTTGAAACTTTGAAGATCTGAGCAACAAAAAGCTTCACAGATCATGAATAGATGAGAAGCAGGTATTTAAAGCCACTGCAGAGGAAGCTCCTGTGTTTCCATTCTGCTCATACAGCATGAATCGACAATCTCCTGTGTATTCTATTCACCTGCCCTGATCCACTCATTCCAGGCCGACTCAGATGTCTGGAATGAAAAGAGTAGGGCTATGGGCTCTGATGCCTCAGCAGCACCTGAAGGTAAAGGACAGAATGACTCCGTAGGACATGCACTGGGCAGTGAGCTCTGAGAGGCTTGACTTCCCTCCCTGTTTCCTCAGGTGACACCTGGGTGCTCTTCCCCTGTTAGTTCTTCCTTAAGTTTGTAAGGAAGACTGAGAGGAAGAAAAGAGCAGAGAAACACAATGAACAAAAGACCCGAATTCAAGATCATTTTCTCCAAAGCCTCAAAACTAAGTGAGACCTTCCAAACAGTGAGCATTATTAGTGCTATTTTTGTAAGAATAATAATTTTGAGATTAACATTTTCAAATATCACAAAAGTGAGGAACTAGTATAATGAACATCTGAATTCCTATCATCCAGCTTCAACAATTTTCATACTATATTGCGGCAATCTTACTCCTTCAATCCCCCCACTTTTAAAATGTATTTATTTATATATATTTATTTTTGCTGGAGTATATTAAAGCATATTCAAGATATCCCACACTTTCTCCTATAACACTTCAGCATACATTTATAGTAGATAAGAACTTTTTTCACAACCCCACTATTATTATAACAAACAACATCAGCAGGAAATCCTTCATATCACCTAATAACAAGTTCTGGGGCTCCATCCCACCTGTCTGACTCCTTACTCTTCTGTCTCCCTTCTTCCTGCAGACCCCTCCCAGACGGGGATAGCTTCACCTGTGCTCTTCATAGGTCCTTTTCTTTTCCTACTTCCTTGGAGCAATAAGACCATAGCAGCTCAGGGGGACATGATGTGTGTACAGTGCGAAGACTAAGAAGCACATTGGTTTTCATTTAACATATTTATGTTACTTTGCATTATCCCTCAGGGCTATTTCCCTGGTGCCACATGAACGGTGGACCACAGTTAAAACAAACAATGGGAAGTGAAAATACCTTCTCTAAAGGCAGGAATTCAGATGTTCATTACACTAGTTCCTTACTTTTGTGATATTTGAAAATGTTAATCTCAAAATTATTATTCTTACAAAAATAGCACTAATAATGCTCACTGTTTGGAAGGTCTCACTTAGTTTTGAGGCTTTGGAGAAAATGATCTTGAATTCGGGTCTTTTGTTCATTGTGTTTCTCTGCTCTTTTCTTCCTCTCAGTCTTCCTTACAAACTTAAGGAAGAACTAACAGGGGAAGAGCACCCAGGTGTCACCTGAGGAAACAGGGAGGGAAGTCAAGCCTCTCAGAGCTCACTGCCCAGTGCATGTCCTACGGAGTCATTCTGTCCTTTACCTTCAGGTGCTGCTGAGGCATCAGAGCCCCATAGCCCTACTCTTTTCATTCCAGACATCTGAGTCGGCCTGGAATGAGTGGATCAGGGCAGGTGAATAGAGTACATAGGAGATTATCGATTCATGCTGTATGAGCAGAATGGAAACACAGGAGCTTCCTCTGCAGTGGCTTTAAATACCTGCTTCTCATCTATTCATGATCTGTGAAGCTTTTTGTTGCTCAGATCTTCAAAGTTTCAAAGAGATGCAGGTCTTGGAGGCGGGGCTTCTTCTCACCTGCGAAAGTCTATGAGGCTAAAATTGCTTCATCTTAACCTTGGGGAACGGAACCACTCAAGAGATTATGGTTTATATGCTCCTCAGCTGTAGGCTCAATTCTCAAACAGTTTCTTCCCCCTCCTATCATTTGACTTTGCCTGGCAAAGTCAAGGTTAACTGGACATGCATGCAATGTACCTTTCTCCAAAAGGTCTTCCTGTAGCCTAGGACCCTTTTAATCAAGTCTACATAGTTGATAGGGTAAAAAAAATTTTTTCCCTCTTCTGAGTCTGCTCTTTGATTAGATCCCATTAAAACACATACACACACACACATACACACACACACACACACAACTAGGTAGAAAATGTGTTTTAAAAGCTCTTTCTCTTTGAGAGATAATCTTGTCTTTGAGAGTCAAAACTAAGGTGCAGTATTTTTAATTAAAAAATAAAACAGCTTCTTGGATTGTACAAATAGCAGTAAAAGAAGCTGTACTCATGTTGCATTTCTTACTACTTTTTGTTCTGTTTCTATCACAGCAATGAATCCCCAAACTGTAAAGGCTGCCTGAATGTTGTGAAATATTAAAGACATTCGAGTTCCCAACCTAACGCCAGGAATTTTCTTGATCTCTTGACCTTGCTCAAAGACAGGGTAAGTCTATACACACAATATTTAACCACACCTTTGACTGAAAGAAGAGGTATTGGAGGTGCTCATGGGCTGTGAGCAGGGAGGAGATGGCTCAGCCTCCGAGACTGGTGTCTGGTATGCATTGCAAAGATCTGAGTAGTGAAAGGCTTCTCAGACCTTCTGTGGCCAAGCAAGTCCTTGGTACGTTAATGATCCATTGCAAAATTTGAAAGGAAAGGGAATTTCAAATGAAAATATTTTAGGCCCATTGTGAAATTCTCACTCTTTAGCTTTCTTTTTTCCTACACATGTATAGTCTATTTATAATTGCTCAGTATGCTGGCTCCAGGGGAAAGGTTTCGAAAGAACTACATTTGATTAGAACAAAGATGAACAAAGGTGAACAGAAGGAGAAATACTAGATAATGTGGATGTCAATGACCTCAAGTCATCTTTAAGTAGCTCTAGAATAGTCAGTGTTCTTTTTTCTATTTTGTAAATTGTGGTAAAAAATACATAACATAAAATTTACCATCTTAACCATTTTTAAGTGTACAGTTCAGTAGTTTTATGTATATTCACATTGCTGTGAAACAGATCTCTAGAACTTTTCATTTTGCAAAACTAGAACTCTGTGCCCATTAAACAACTCCCCTTTTCTCCTTCCTCTAGGCTCGGGTAACCAGCATCTACTTCTCTTTTCTATGAATTTAACTATTTTATGCCTCATACCAGTGGAATCATACAGTGTTGGTCTTTTTGTGACTGGCCTATTTTACTTAGGATAATGTCCACAGGGTATAATCCATGTTGTAGCATGTGTCAGGATTTCCTTTCTTTTTAAGGACAAATAATATTCCATTATATGTATATACCACATTGTATGTCTGTTGATGGACATGTTGGCTATTGTGATTAATGCTGCTATGAACATCGATGTGCAAATACTTCTTTAAAACCCTGCTTTCAATTTTTTTGGATATATACCCAGAAGTGGGGTTGCTAGATCATATTGTAGTTCAATTTTTAACTTTTTGAAGAAAGAATCTGTGTTCTGTAGTGGTTGCACCATTTTATAATCCCGCCAACATTGGGCCAGAGTTCCAGTTTCTCCACATCTTCACCAACACTTGTTATTTTCTGTTTTGTTTTTGTCTTTGTTTTTTGATTGTAGCTATCCTAATGGGGGTGAGGTGATATCTAATTGTAGCTTGATTTACATTTCTCTGATGATTAGTGATGTGGAGCATCTTTTCATATGCTTGTTAACCACTTGTATATCATCTTTGGAGGAATGTCTACTCAAGTCCTTTGACTATTTTTTATTGGGTCACTTGATTTTTGTTGTTGAGCCATAGGAGTTTATTACGTCCTCTGGATATTAATCCCTTTTCAGATATATGACTTGCAAATATTTTCTCCCATCTGTAGTTTGCCTTGTCACTTAGTTGATTGTGTCCCTTGATACATAAAAGTTTTTAAGTTTGTTGTCGTCCCATGTGCCTATGTTGCTTTTGGTGCCTGTGCCTTTGGTGTCATATCCAAGAGATCATTGCCAAGTCCAATGTCATGAAGATTTCCCACTTCATTTTCTCCTAGGAGTTTTAGATCTTATGTTTAGGGCTTTGATTTATTTTGATTTAATTTTTATACATGTTGCAGGACAAGGATCCAACTTTATTATCTTATATGTTTATTCTCTTATATGACCAGTTTTCCCAGTACTATTTGTTGAAGAGACTGTCCTTCCCCCATTTTCCCCATTGAGTGGTCTTGGCGTCCTTGTTGAAAGTCATTTGACCATATACGTGCGGGTTTATTCTATTGGTTTATTTGTCTAAATTTAAGGCAGTACCACACTGTTTTGATTACTGTATCTTTGTAATACGTTTTGAAATCAGGAAGTGTGAGTCCTCCAACTTTGTTCTTCTTTTCCAAAATTGTTTTGGCTATTCAGGGTCCTTTAAGATTCCATATGAGGTTTTTTATTTGTTTGTTTTTTTGTTTTTATTGGGGAATATTTGGGAACAGTGCGTTTCTCCAGGGCCCATCAGCTCCAAGTCATTGTCCTTCAACCTTGTTGTGGAGGGCGCAGCTCAGCTCCAAATCCAGTTGCCGTTTTCAATCTTTAGTTGCAGGAGACGCAGCCCACAATTCCGTGCGGGAATTGAACCAGCAACTTTGTTGTTGAGAGTTCACATTCTAACCAAGTGAGCCATCTGGCCTCCCCTCCATGTGAGTTTTAGGATGAATTTTTCTGTTTCTTCAAAAATTTGCCATTGGGATTTTGATAGGGTTTTCATTGACAGTCACTGTTCTTTAATAAATGCAGTGAAGAATCTAAAAAAACGGACAAGTGAAAAAACCAGTAGTAAAAGCCACTGGGTCAACAGAGAGAAACTTGATACCTCGAAGTTTGTATTATTTTTCTCAACCACTTTGTAAAATAAAACTATCACAGCAGAAAATTAAACAAGTAAATACATTTGTCTTAGATTGTCTTTTTTTTTATACCTATACAAATAGTTTAAATGTTCCCTAGTAGAAAGGAGAGAACCAATTGTTTTCTTTGAGCATAGTGGTCTTAATAATAGCAGTTATTATCACTGTATCATATAATTTGTTTAGTTTTAATATATATGTATATATATATATATATATATATATAAATTATTTTATATGTAAAGCATTTGCATTCCATTATCTAATTGTATTTTAGTTCAAAGCAGCATTTCTCAAAGTTATGGTCCCTGGAACATTAGTTCCTCAAAAGAAGGTTTTGTAATCAAATAATTTGGAAAACATCGCAAACTACGTTCTACACTCTGCATTTGGAGTTTTATTAGTATTAAAAGCTCCAAGGAGTCTTGCTGCAAATATGTAAAGAAAATGTTGTATAATGTATAAAGTTCAATGTATTTATAACCCAGCATTCACCAGACTTTTTCAGCCACATTTTTTTTAAGTAAACGTATTAACGTCCCTTTTTTTCAGTAAACATATTTTTCAGTAAATCTATTTTTAAAATAAACCTATTAATTTTTTAGCAAACAGATATAAGGTATGACTAAAGGCATTTGGAGCAGAGAATTTAAATGAACAGGTTTTAATGCAGCATTATAAATACTGAGATTGTTCAAAGTGGTGCAGGAAATAGCATGCATAGGGCAAGGGAGCATATCTGTCAACATAGGAATTGATTTCTCCCATAGTGCTTATTAGGAGCTAACTCTGGGAGGGAGATTCGGCTTGCATGGAGACCTGCGTGTGTTTGTAATAAAGAAACTGGACAATTTCTTCCATATGCTATTTGCATCATCTACACGAAACTGATTTGCAGCAATGCCCTTGCTGAAAAGGAACAAATGGATTCTGAGGTTATACTGAGCCAAGCCAGACTGGCTCTGTTAGGTGAGAGCTGCTTAATTGCCTCTTCACACAAGGATGATTTTGTAGTATTTCCAACAGAGGGAAATAAGAGCTAAATCACCTTTCATCTAGCATGGCTCATCAAAACTGGTTGTTTATATATTTTTCTCCCTGGCCATGATATATTTATTCTCCTTCCTAATTTCTTTTAAAGAATGTGCTTCCAAAATACTGTAGGAGTTCAAAAACCTTTAAATGACGTATTATTTATCTGTCTGGCCACAAAGATTCCTTCAGAGTCATTACTGACTCATTCCTACAGGTCATTAAATCCATCAACGGTGCATGCGCTGACTTAATAATAAGCAGATTTGGTTTAGAGGAGACCAAGACAGCTGTAAAGAGCAGACTCATGATGTTTTATCACCTCTACTACCAGCATACAGGGACAAGGTGCTCACTTCAAACACAGAGCAAATCTATGGGCCTGCATTTCATACAGTTTTGGAAAAATAATTCAAATGATTAGACGAGAAATTAAATATTTATTTAGAATTATAAGATAAGCCACTACAACAATAGATCATTTAAAGCCGACGAACTCTGGAAAGATGTCAAAATCTAGAAAATAACATTTAAAAATAATTAGCTAACTGATACACCACTCCATAAAATTATTGTCTGTATAACTTTGATTGCCTGTTCTTGCATCAATAATTTTGTCATACTTTTTACAGGGAGAATAGAAGAAATCAGACTTTACTCTAGCATGGTAGATTAAAGATTGTTGTTGTTTCTTTTTATTGATAGGTTTCTTTTGTCTTCACAAGTTATAGTTGGTATTGGCTTGTACGTTTTTTGCATTGCCATTGATTTTAGGAAAACTTCTCTCCAATGTCTTTCATATATGAGCTGTAAGATTTCAAGGCATTTCAGAGATTTGTTCGTTGCAGGAACTAACCTTAAATGCTATTTGAATTGACACGACTCACTGACCACCTTGTCTTCAGTGTCCCTAATATTTTGGCATATTCTGAGGGTCATGTCAGGACTTGTATGTTCATTCCACAAAGTGGAGTGTACTGGTATAGTGAGTAGTAAGACCATTCCAAAAATTGTTCTTGCCCTGGAGCAGCTAGTAGTAACTAAACTATGCACGGAAGAGTTTGAATCATATAAATATCCCACTAAACCAAAACTATATGTAATCCCATTGATTTCCTTAGTCATAGTCCAAAAATGCCCATAATCACTCCCATGCCACCCAATGCAAGGGGAAATATGACTGAGGAGAAGTGGAGTGGAAAGAGACAGTGGTCTCAACCATTTGCGATTAAAATGTTGTACTCCTGTACATTTTACAAGAGCGTATGGCCATGGGCGTACTTACAAGTTCAAGTGAGGAGCCCTGAAACTTAAGTTTATTCAGTTTAGTTTCATGGTAAAGCCACTTTGCAACTTTCTTCCACTCAAATTGTCTTCCACCAGAGCTACCTTTGTTTCTGTAGGAAGGATGTACGCTTCCTTCTTGAATTAAGGACCAGATCTGCAGAAAATAGAATGCAAACACAGGAGACGTGTACATGACTCTATTCCAGCTGGCCAACTTTAATAGAACACTTTGGTATTACGTGGATCAGTGGCTTTCAAGTCTGGCAGGTTAAAACTGTCGACATAGCTTACAAAAATACATATTCGTTGACCACAAACCCAGGAATTCTGACTCTGTAGATGCAGGGTGAGGCCCAGTGTGCAAGTTTGTAATGTGCTGCCAAGGTTGAGCAACACTGATGTAGACAAAATATTTGGATGGATGCCTATGGCCACCACAGCTCCAAGGGCAGAATAAAGGGGGAACTTACACAGACACTTCTGGTTTGGTGAAAGCAAGAGTGGTGAGGCCCCCATCAAGTCAGCTGGGCCAGCACTTAGTAGGTTGTGAGATGATTTGTAGTAGTCCAGACTCATTTGGGTGCAAATAGAAATGCCTCTTTGAAATTAATTTAGGCGCAGAAAGGAGTTTATTGGCTGCTGTGGCTGACATGTCCATTCCAGGCGTAGCTGAATCAAGGTTTGAAATAACCCTACACATGGAGCATTTCCTATGAAAAGAAAGCACCCCTTCCATTAATTTCTCACCAAAGTCTTAGAATTGTATTGTCCATTTCTGACCCAATCACTGCATTCAGATTAGCTGATTAGCCACTGATTAGGACTGCACAGGCACACAGGGGTTGGGTCAGCCTCACTGACCCATGTGACCCGAGAAAGGGGGTGGTTGTTCCCTTACAAAAAATTGGAGTTGCTGGAGAAACAACTGATGAAGAGGCTGTTGGCCCAGTGGCCCCTGGAGCCCCTTTTAGCTGAGGGTGGCCTTGCTTTATCTTTGCTGAATTCTCTGACTTGCCCAGCCTCTGGTGTGACGCATGTCATGCCCTGCCCTTGACAATCAGGGCCATGGGCAGGGGTGTTGTAGAACCTGTCTGGTGATCTACAGCTTTCTACCTACTGTTTGGGTGAGGTTCCTGCAAGCAGTGTCCTAACAGTCACAAATCAGGCTGTGAATCAAATGAAGCGAAGTTGAGAGGTGGAGTTGAGTTCCAAAACCAAAGGAGGCAGCGTCAGCAGAAGTTGATGAGAGGACTTTTCCAAGTGCCTGGTGCTGTAGATCCTGAAATCATTTTTGAGCAGAAGCAAGGCTGGCTGACACAACCTGCAAAGCCATTTCCCGTAGCCGCTGCAGGGCACAGCACAACTACCCACATGATCCGCTTACCAAATGTGTTTCTTCACAATGACATACATAGGTGTTTTTTTGCATTTAACTATCACAGGTCAGTGTGAGACACACTCAGAGATGTGCCACCCGGATCCCACTCAAGGAGGGTTCACTGCTCAGCTATGGGGAGGTTGATCAGAACACAGCTTCCAGCCAACGGTTCCTTCAGGGTTTCCCTGGGCTGCAAACAGCATCTGGGTTTGACATCATGCTAGTCCTGGGCAGCGGTGGGGTATAAAGGCCCAGCCATTTCAGTCCAGTGGGGAGAGGGGGCAACTTCATTAGGCAATACTTGCCCCAGAGCTCCCCACTGGTCCAGGGGCTTTATGGGGCCTGCATTGGAGTTCATTTTCTCCCTCTGCCCAGTTCTTCCTACTTGCTTTTCCAGGCACTGATCTCAAATAAACATCTTGTACTCCAAGCTTTGTTTCAGCATTTGCTTCTGAAAAATCCCAACCTGTGATAAATGTTAAGTTACATCATAATTGGCCTAGTAGACATAAGAGAAACATTAAACATGCCACCTAATTTTTAATTAGTAAAAAAAGATATAAGCCTTTCTGGATTCCTTCTCTTTTCCTTAAAGTATCACAGTTAAAAATCTAAACTGTTTATATGCACAATAATCAAATATAACGGAGTGGTTGATTCTAAATGAGTAGTTCTTATATAAAAATAAATGTGTTGAGTGCAGATTTTCACCCTTGGTGTTTTTTTTTTTTTTTGATGGATATATTTATTTTTATTTTTCATTTTCCCTCAGTTCTTTTTATTAACTTCTCCAATGAGTCAAAGTAGCACATTTTCTGCACCATGTTGCCAAATTTTGAGAGCCATGTAAATTCACAAGAAGTTGTACAGACAAGAAGCTCTTCTAGTTTAATCAAATATTTGGGTAATAAGGAGTCATTGTCTTCATATGTTTTCACTCAACATTTTAAAAATTGAAATAAGACTAACTACAACACTGACACGCTCTGAAACACAATACAATTTTTCATTAGTAAAGTGGTCTCAGTGTTTCACAATACATCTGAGTGACGATTTTGAACCTCAGTTTTATTTTGCTGTAACTATGGAGAGTAACCAATTAGTAGAGGCCCTGAGTTTTACTGTCTCTGTTATTTTCTGTCAATGGGGTAAAATATCATAACTTAGACTTTTAAAATTTTAATACTTTTTTAATTCAAGCAATACAGCACACAAAATTCAAGCAGTTCAAAAAACTTACAGTGAGGAAGGTCCAGTCCCCATACCATTGCTTCTTCTAGTCGTCTTTCCAGAAGCAGCCATTGTTCATCTTTTGTGTTGCAAGTTCTGTTAGTGGTTACCTCATACATCTCTAAATTCTATTCTTTTTAAAAATTGAGATATAATTGATATACATAACATTGTGCTAGTTTAAGGTATACAACATAACGATTTGATATGTGTATATATTATGAAATGATTACCACTACAAGTTTCGTTAATATCTGTCACACACAAATTACAGTTTTTTTTCTTGTGATGAGAACTTTTCAGATTTACTCTCTTAGCAACTTTCAAATATACAACACATAACTACAACCGCTACGCTGACTATTACATCCCCAGGCCTTACTTATAATGAAGTTTGGTTCTTGTTTTCTGAGGGCCGCTGAATATAAGTACTTTTTATGAATGCTATGTCTTACAGACTCTCTGAAGGTACTAATAGAGATTTTGAAAGATCTCTTACATGACCTGAATTATTTTTGTTTTCTTTGAGATCAACTTTTTAGTCCAATAGAAAGGCTGAATGGGAACTCTGAGAATTTATGTGGAGCTCGCTGACTGGTATGATGTGTTTTAGGAGGCGGCTTTTCCCTGGAGACCCACCAAATGACAGAATCTGGAAAATCTCTTGTGGTCCTGGTTCTCAGCTGAGAGTCCATTTCTTTAAAGGAGAACCCTGCGTTTGTCCCCCGGGAATAAATGCTTATTGGCCTGTCTACTGTGTGGCGAAATGGGAGAGGTAGTGAGGAGTTAACTGCTTCAGACTCAACTTGCAGTTTACCCTATGTTTGCAGCTCCTCCCCGCCGTCTATCATACCTGTCCATCATACCTTAACCCAGAACCACATCGGTTCCCTTCTCCACTGCAGCCACCTCCTAAAACACTAGAGACTGTTGTCACCTCAGCCATGCAAAAACAATCAACTTCTATGTGCTGTTGTCTTCCAGAAATTAGTTTAAATCTATGATCTGCAAAGGTTACCCTCTGAATAGCTTGGCTTTTATTCCTGTATTATTATTTTAATGGGATTTCCGGAGAGAAGGGAGTCAAAAATGTGTGGTCAGCATGTGGATGCCATCTTGAATCAAAAAAAGTAAAGATTTCTCCATCCTGCCCTTGATTAAAAAACTTAGTACAGATTTATTGTGGAAAATCTAGAATGTTTATAACACATTTCTTCGAAAGACCCATACGAGGATAAACTTCTATATTATTTAAATATAATATGATCAAGATAACCAAACCAGGTTGGATATGGGTGCCCAAAGGTAGAAGAACAGTTGTTATTTATTAAATGTCTTTTTGTGCCTGGTACTTGACAGATAATGCTTCATTGAAAACCCATTTTAAAGATGAATAAACTGAGGCTCAGTAAAGCGATTTACACAAGGTCACACAGCTAGTAAGTGAAAATTCGGTTTCAAAGCCTAGTTCCATCTGATTCCTACATGTTGTATGTTGCCAATGAGGCAACAACAGCTAGAACAAAGTATGAATGATGTCAACAGAGGCAACTTCTGAGCATAAAATAAAAACCTAAATATCTAGTTCAATTGATCGTAGCCATAGAGCATGTGTACAACAAAGGAGATCAAGAAGTTATTTGTGAGTAGAAGGGACTCTTGACTTCTCTCTCCCCAAGACTGAACATTTTCAGGGAGCTGGTTTAATTGACCCACAGGTTTCCTGTGGTAAACAGGCTGTTGTCTATTTTAGTTCTCTTCTTGAGAGGCTCTGCTGAATTTTGTCCTCAACAAATGCACTATAATCATATTGGCATTTCAACTTCAGAGAAAAGAAATCATTAATTAAAATGTACATTATTGAACAACTACAGTATACGTAGGATTCTACCATGGGAATGGCAGTAAATGGACAATTTATTAATCAATTATTGCTATAAATTCAACCATGCTGACAAATAGTATTAGTCATGTGATTTTTTTCCCTTCACGATGGAACTGCTTTACTTATATTAATCTCATGTTTCCTTTCCTCAGCTTGAAGTTTTAAAAGACTGACATTTTCCTGTGGGTGAATTAAATCAAATATTTATTACTATTTTTAAAACCTGTTTCATGACAATGACTCTTATCTACACAGATAGAAAAAAATGGGAACTGTAGCTGTCCAGATAGAAGCCCTTCAGAGCAGATGCCATCATTTTAGATGTGTGTTCTGGAGGAAGAGAATTGATCAAAGTAAGGGATACGTGTAGATCTTAATGGTTATGGCTGGTTTCTAATTTACAAGATAGCTGAATGTGTGGGAGAGTCAGATCACATTTAGGCAGAAGCAGAGCCTCTGCTTTAGTACGATTTGCAAAGGAGTGGGGAGAAGGTATGCATATTGTCTTGTTATTTTCATTATTGTTTTAGGTAATTGCTGGAAGTGAAATTGCTGTCTCTAGAAATCTTGATGGAGGCACAGCAGTAAAAAGATATAGAGACCTTACGAAGAGCTCTGACTACCAGTCTTACAGCTCTCATTTTCTTTCCCCTGGAGGCTGAGAGAAAAACTTAACCTAGGGGACATTGTATCAGCTAATATTATTTTCCTCAATATCTTTTTCTATTAAGCCAATAAATCTTTAAAAGCTTTCTCTTTCTGCACTTCATAGATTGAGAATTGGTCTTTTTCCTGTGCTATTCAAAGAAAGAAAAATACCTGGCAAAAAATGTATTTTTGTTGCAGTAGGTTAGAAGGGAAAGACTTGAATGATGAATTCAGATAAATTCTACCTATTTTCTGCCAATTTTTTTTGAAGAAAAGCCATACATACACTTGCTAAAATGTTTGCTCTAACTTAAATATTAAAGCCACATTTGCCATTGACTTCTCTCTGAATAGCTCTACAAACTTGAGGTATACTTGAAATTTAAGCAAGGTCAGTACAAGAACCTGTGAGCTTGGGGAAGGTATTAGATCCATGCCAGATAATATTGGCCAATGAAATCGTCTTTATGAGAGAGAAGAAAACCTCAGTGATGTAAGATACCATGATGGTATGAGATGCTATGCCTGAACTAAGATCTTTAGAATTAAGATTCTAGCAGAGCAGAAAAAAAATAGAACTAAAAGAGAACTAAACTGTGGTTTAATAGAACTTGCCAATTGCCTCTATGCTGAAGTTAGAGCTCAACTTACTCAATAAATGCAACATGGAATTGTAAATGATGTAATGTAGTTTCAGACCAAACTTCATACCCAATGGGAAATGGAGAATTGAGGCCATTATATAGATAATGAAGACAGAGCTTTCTTTAACTGGAGATTTAGAAGACTAGAAAGACCATCTTTAGACTGGAATTGTTGCAAGTGTGATGACAGACACTAAAGGACCACTACTACGATCCCATGTGATAAAGCCAGGGGAGTCATATTTTGTAGTAAAGTAGAAATGGATATGCAGTGATACAGTAGTTTATTGTGATAATGGCAAAGAAATATACTCTAAAACATCAAAATATGTCATAATCTTTAGCTATTTTAAGCTTTGTAAAACAAGTGCAATTCTGCAGGTTACTCTCACTATGAATAAAGACCTTAACTACAGCTCTGTCGTGCTCACACTGTATAACCTATAACAGTATAGGGGCTGATAGGAATATCTTCTTGCAAAATTCAGAATTCTGAATCAATTGCAAGTATCTAAAAAATCTGAAGTACATACTTAATAGAAACTTTATAGATGACAAATAAATATCTTCTCATTTTGCCAACTCTGCTGTATTTTCAAGTTAACTGCTAACTAGTCACAATGTTTAACTGATTGCTAAAACTTTAGCAAAATGTTTATATTAGTTAGATGTGTATAAGACAGGACTTAAAAGTCTTGTTTCACCAAGGAGTACAAAGGAGTTGTGTAAGGCAATGACTCAGCACGTGAACTGTAGTCCAAGAAACCCTGGCTGTGTATGTGGGACTTCTACCTGCACTGTGACATTAAGCAAATGACTTCTAAACACTATGTGCCTAAATTTCTTCACTCATGTGTCTCACAATAATACTTGTTCTTTAGGTGTTGTAAGGATTACATGAAATAATAAAGTACTTAACAAGAGCCTGACCTATAAATTATAACCTTTTATTTTGTTACATTTTAATAGACGTTATTTCCACATGACAACATGAATTTAGTAGATATAGTTTGAGAGCATAAATACAGAGGACTTTAAGTAGAACCTTTCAAATATTACAGAATTAAATATTACATAATAAAATATTGCACAAATGATTATATAGAAGTATTACATAATGCAGCATCATAATGAAATAGGTGGCACGATATTTCAGTTACCCTCAGTTAACTTTGCAAATCTCTCTCTCTGGACGTTTTGGGGAAATAAGTGAGTTGAATGGTTTATCTTCAATAAACATTCTAACTCACAGGAGTGTAACAATCTTTAACTTATTCACTTACTGATCAATTTATTCATGCATATATTCATTCAAGGATTCGATGATCACATTCCCTCTTTCTAGAATATGAATTAAGAGACCCATAGGGAAATTTTAATCAGTGGGAGGTTCAAAGGTCATTTAGATTAAGGCTCAGACAGCTACATTGGGCCAAGTAGGAAAAGAGGAAGCAAAAGCTGGGAGGAGAGGGCATGAGTGACAGTGAAAGCCAAAGCCAGTGAGAAACAGACTGAGGCACAGGCAGAGGCAATGAGCAAGGCCTGAGAAATCGGGACACGGCCTTGGTTTAGGACTGGGTCTCTTCCTTAGGTTCTGGGAGATTTCTCAGATGCCCTAAATTATTGCACCTCCTGCCCCATTTTACCTACCCTAGTTTGAATGGGTTGCCATGCCTTAAACCTCAAAAAGCCTGGTGCATAGTGGATGCTGACAAAAATCTTTCCTTTGGATCTGATGACTTTATTAGGTTCCCTGCTGACCCAGGTGAAAAGCCTTTCTTGGAGACTGGTGAGAGTCAAGACATGCTAATACCGATGTCTCTTATTCTAGTGAGTTAGTGAATCAACAATAATGAGGGTACCTTTTGGGGGAGGTACTGGTAAGGGTCTTGATGTGGCATCATTAGCTCCCCTGTAACTTTATTGCCACTAAGTTTGCTGGTTGACAAATGGACATAGTGACAACAGCCCCAATATTCAACTATGTACAGAAGGGAAGAATCAAAAGGAGAAATAGTCTTTGTTGAGATGTCATTATTTCTCTAAATAACAATCATTTAGAGACATGATATGTGATTATAGGTTGGGGGGATAAAGGCTCTGAGATGCCACGTGATGGTCCAGTAAGATTGCATGAGACAATCCCTTCCTTTCTGTATCGTGTTACATGGTGTTGTTTGACTTCTCTGCTGTGACGTACCATGGTAGAGTGTGCTATGCTGGATTAACATAATCATGCTTCTTTATTGACTATTAACATGACTTTTCAAAAGTCCTGGACGCTGTAAACAGAAACTGCTTTAAGCTAATGCACAGGAATGTCTGCATAGAACCCCAGGGTTTAGTTAACGGGGGCTGAAATTCCACCCTGCTAATGAAGCATAATATTTAAGAGTTGAAGCAAATTGTCTGTGAGGTTTCAGCATTGAACTCCAGGAAATAAATATTTTACAAGGTTAGATTAACTGTCCCAATATTATTTATTGCCTTATAATATTTAGCTCTTTATCCTTCAATAATTACTAAATAACTTTTATGATGGAGTAAAAAAGTACTATATGTACTAGTAAGTATCATAAATAAACTCATTATTTATATACATCACGTAGAACTTTATTATATGATAATTCAAATATTAACTATACAAATTTCACATATACTTTCATTGTATTACAATATGTAACAATATATCCTTATATAATTACTAGTATTCAGTAGTATTAGTATTTTGTAATCATAGTACTAACAATTAGTAATAATTTACTAAATAATAATTATTATTTAGGTATAAAACATGCTACGTGTAGTAATGTATAAAGTCACTGTTTATACATATGTTATGTTTACTTCATTATTATAAATAATAGTGTAGCACTGCATTCATCCCTTAATAATATCCCTAAATAAAGCCTTAAATGTACTTAAATAAAACTCCAATGTATTTATTATAAGGTGCTATATAATACTAATTACTGTTTCAGAATATTTGGAAAAAAACAGAAAATAGAGAAGGAAAAAATTCCATGTTAGATAACTCCCAAAGACCTCTGCTTGTTGACATTTTATTCTATTTCCCTTTGGTCTTTTTTTCTATAGAAAAATTGTGTTACTTTTGCTGTCGTTCTTCGTTGTGATCAAAGCATACAAAATTTTGTATCCTACGTTTAGAGATAATATTATGTCTCTAGCATTTTTCAAGTTTTTATAAAATCTTCATAAATATAATTTTTAATTATAACACAATATCTCATTGTACGGTGGTAGCAGATTAACTTGATCATTTCTAAGTAGAAATTTGAGTTTATTTCAAATAATTTTAATGGTTGTTCTTTGAATATTTTAGAGTAAGTTTTCATTAGAATGTAGGGGTATCTTTCTATTATTTACATTTTACTTGTTTAAATCTGCTTAGTTCTTTTAAATCGTCATTCACTATAAATCTTTTTAATTCATGGGAAACTTGGATGTTTACATTTAAGATGGAATAGAATTTACTAAAAAACGCTGAAAAGAAACTATTCTGATTCTTTCTAGTTGTTTTATTTTTTAATTATTTATGCTGTATTAAACAATTATAAACAAATAAAAATTTCTTGTATGTATAAGGTGTGTTTTTTATAGTAAGATATCTGTTGTCACAAGAAATGTTAAAATAATATATTTGGTGTATATAGTCCCAGTTTTATTGAGAAATAATTGACACACATCACTGTATAAGTTTAAGGTGTATAGCAGTGATGGTTTGATATCCATATATTGTGAAATGAGTACCTACAACAAAAAGAAAAAAAAAGAAAAATAAAAGGAAAAAAATTTCTCTGTGATGAGAATTCTTAGGATTTACTCTTTTAACAACTTTTTTATATATCATACAGCAGTGTTCGCTATAGTCATTGTGCTGTACACTACAACCTTAGTACTTGTTATCTTATAACTGGAAGTTTGTACCTTTTGAGCACCTTCCTCCAGTTCCCCTTCCCCCACCCACCACCTCTGGTATGCACGAGTCTGATTTAACTTAACATAATGCCTTCAAGGTCCATCCATGTTGTTGCAAATGGTAGGATTTCCTTGTTTTTTTAATGGCTGAATAATATTCCATTGCATATATACAGCAATTGCTGTATCCATTCATCCATCTGATGGCCACTTAGGTTATTTCCATGTCTTGGCTATTGTAAACAATGCTGCTGTAAACATGGCGCAGCAGATATCTTTTCAAGTTAGTGTTTTTTTTTCCTTAGGATAGTCCCAGAAGTGGAATTGCTGAATTATATGGTAGTTCTATTTTTAATTTTTTGAGCATCCTCTATACTGTTTTCCATAGTGGGTGTACCAATTTATGATCCCACCAAGAAAGCACAAGAGTTCCCTTTTTTCTACATTCCTTCCAGCATTTGTTATCTCTTTTTAATGACATTCTAACAGGTATGAGGTTGATATCTCATTGTGGTTTTAATTTGCATTTTCCTAATGACTACTGATGTTGAGCATCTTCTTATGTCCCCATTGTTCTTTCATATATCTTCTTTGGAGAAATGGCTATTCAGGTCCTTTGTCCATTTTTCAATTGGGTTATTATTATTATTATTATTATTATTATTTTAGCTATTGAGTTGTATGAGTCTTTTAAAATATATTTTAGATATTAATCACTTATCAGATATGTGGTTTGCAAATATTTTTCTCATTCCATTGGTTTTCTTTTCACTTTGTTGATGGTTTCTTTTGCTGTGCAGAAGCTTTTTAGTTTGATGTAGTCCCACTTGTTTATTTTTTATTTTGTTGCTTGTACTTTGGTGTCATATCCAAAAAATCATTACCAAGATGCATGTCAAGGAGCTTTATTCCTATGTTTTCTTCTAGGAGTTTCATGGGTTCAAGTGTTACATTTAAGTCCTTAATGGATTTTGAGTTAATTTTTGTGAGTGGTATAAGGTATGGGCCCAGTTTCGTTCTTTTACATGTGACTTTCCAATTATCTCACCATTTATTGAAGAGCCTGTCTTTTCTCCATTTAGTGTTCTTGGCTCCCTTGTCAAATATTTGTTGACTGTAAATGCTTGGATTTATTTCTGGGCTTTCAAGTCTGCCCCCCTGGTCTATTGTTTTTTATGCCAGTACCATAGTGTTTTGAGAACTATAATTCTCTCTGTAGCATAGCTTGAAATCAGGAAGCGTGATGCCTCCTATTTTGTTCATCTTTCTCAGGATTTTTTTGTTGTAGTTTTGTTTTAACACAGTTCAGGAATTCCTAGTGTGATCATACTCTTGGTGACTCAGTCACTAATGCAAATGGTATTTTGGTTTTGGGAGGACTGTCCTCCTAGAATTATCTGGGTAAAGCGATTCAGTGCTAATATTTAGGATATTTTCCCTATTGGTATTTGGCTTAAACTGTATTAGATTATAAAAAAAACTTTTATTTATTTAAATGTGTTTTTCCAGAACCCATCAGCTCCAAGTCAAGTAATTGTTTCAGTCTAGTTGTGGAGGGCGCAGCTCACAGTGGCCCATGTGGGGATTGAACCGGCAACCTTGTTGTTAAGAGCACCGCGCTCTAACAAACTGAGCTAACCGGCCGCCCTGTATTAGATTTTTTAAATAACAAAAATGACATGTAATAACAAATCAAGCAATGCAGAAACATTTAAGAAAATTTAAGAATATGCCTTCTACTCCTGACCTCTCAAGATGCATGATGATAGTTTGCAATGCAACCTTCTGTATCATTCTCTATGCTTAAGTTAAAAATATATACATATAAACAGATAGGGAGAGTTTTATTTTTTAAAATGGTTTTATACCACATGCATTATTCTACAGTATCTTTTTTCAATTAGTACTGTACCATGGATATCCCTAGAGCAATAATGTACACCGAACATCCTTTCTAATGGCTGCAAAATGGTGTGGGTGGATCATAATTTATTCAACTGTTCCTTACAATGGGCATTCAGATTGTTTAGAGGTGGATTTTTTTCGACATTATAAATAATACCATAATAAAAATTCTTAAACATATTCTTATGTACTGGTTTTTATTTCTATAGGCTACACTCTTCCAATTGGAATTTTAAAAGCATGTGGATATTTTCATTTTCAGTAGATATTCCAGATCAGTTCCATAAAAGATTGTAGCAGTGGATGTTCTCATCAGCTGTATATGAGATGCCAGTTACAGCTCCGTCCTCACCAACACTAGATTCTGTTGCTCTAACAATTGACAACCTGCAGTTGAAGAATAGCCTTGCTGAAGCTGCATTTCCGACTGCCATTGGGGTTCATGCACATTTCATGTTTGTTGATTATTGCATTTTCTTGTCTATGAATTCCCTATTCATATCTTTGCCCATTTTTAAATTGAGTTGTTTGTCTTTTTCTTATGAGTTAATAGGAGGAATTTGTATATTAGGGGAAATAACACAGGGCCTATCACATATGAGGCAGTTATTTTGCTCTAATCTACCATTTGCTTTTTAACATAATTTATGACATCTTTCTCCAAATAATTTGTAAAAGTGAGGATGAAATTTGATTGTTTGGGGGTTTATGTGAGGTAGAAAGTAAATAATGCCAATAACATTTATTCAATGACTCATGCATTGTCCTGAATTGAAATGTCAATTTGGTTATATATGAAAATACCATATATATTTAAATTTGTTCCTGTCATCTCTATTTTATTGCATTGCTCTGTGAACATCTCTACTATAATATGTCATGGTGTAGAGTGTTCTATATTGGAGCAAATAAAGAATTAACTAGATGTTATGTTAGCTTGTTGGCTATGAATAGACTATTCTTAAATTTTTTCAATATTATCCACTAGACACTCAAATATAAAATGTTTTAAGCTAATGTATAGGAACATCATTTTATCACAGTAGCTTTGTAAGAAATTTTAATATTTGGCAATGCAAGATGGTACCTAGGCCCTATACATGCATATAAACATAGATGCACAATATCTTATACCATTTTCAACAAAGGAAATTCATTTTTACATTTATACAGAATGTAAAAACAATCTTTATGCCTATATTTCACTCCCATTTTTCAGGCAGAAATTGATGGCCTTTCTTGAAAATATATGTGAAATTGCTGAAAACATGTGCAAACATGTGGAATTTTCTATACAAATAAAAGAGGGATGTAAAAATAAAAAAATTAAAAAAAGACAAAAAAAAAAGAATTGTAAATCAAAAGATAGCATAAAAAGAATGAAAAGAAAAGCCACACTTAGAATGTATATTTGTAGCAGAAGATATGTGACTAACAATTTGTATCCAAATAAATTTTTATTTAAATCTTAAAAGAAAAAAAAAAAAAGATACACTTTAATCAGCTCAAAAGTGAGCCGCTGTCATTTAGCATGAATGAGAGAATGAAATAGTGAAATGCTGTTTGATAAAACGCAAATGTCGTCTTTGATATTCAATGGATTTCATCTTTTGATTTGGCTGACAAGTGATAAAAACTCTTGTTCATAAACATAGTTCACAAACGTAGTAATGGAATCAGAGCTCCCATCGCACGCTTTGTGAGACAAGAGCAGGCTTCAATCAAAGAACACCAGATTTTTTCAGGACTCTTTTGGGTTAATCTATATAGCACCCATTCGGTTGTGAGGTCATTTTTGGCAGAGTTTGCATGCTTGATGTGAGAAAGCTAAGGATCATGAACACACGTTTAATTTCAAGATTACTGGAGCAGAAATAACCATCAAAAGAAATCTGCGGGTTCCCAGGTGCCTACGGAGTTTTGCCTGCAGAAAAATTGAAAAAGAATTTTACTCTCTACTTCAGCCTAAACAAACTTTTTCTCTAGCGTTGAAAGGTTAATACAATTGCCTCCTCCCTTCTCCTTTTCCAGAGCAGGTTTGGATAGAAAAGGGGCTCAGCAGTTTTCCAAATAGTGCATGAGACTTTGAATGGAAAGAATGACCTCCTTAATTTGATTTATAAAGTATCCACCAATAAGTCAAGCCATGAATAAACTGATCCGTGTCCAATTGTCCTAAGTAAATGTTCCTTTACTCTCAACATTTCCTGTTTCCCTGCTCTATTTTTTTCCCCCCGCTCTATTTTTTTTTTTTCCCCTCAAGGTCATGCAAGTGTTCAAGACCTGCCTTCTAGAAAGCCAGCAAATTTCTGTCTATAGGAAAAGTACATTATTTTATACTGCCCTTTCTTGTTGAAAACTAACACCTTGAAAAAGTGGTGATTTGAGGTCCTGAGTCTGATGAAGCTGATGTCTTTCATGGAAATCACTGCCAGACTTATTGCAGGAAGATTGGCAGCTTCCTTTGCCACCGACGTTGCTTAGGTAGAAAGCCATGAAGCACATACATTTCTTCTTCAAAGCTGCAAGGATAGATTTTCTGTCAGGCATCATGGGACTCCATCTCTACAGAGAATATTAAGATTATTCTTCTAGTGGAAGTTTTATTTTGCAGATTCCATTCGAACGTTATCCGTGGTCATTACATATCCGAAAAGGGATAACAAACAGGGATTCAGTGATGATATCAATGCAACATAAGGAAGGAAAACCAAAAAGTGATTCCACTGGGAGGTCATCCTAAAGGCATAGCTAACAATCCCTCTAGAGTCTTTTTCAAGATAGTAAAAGAAACAACAGTAATTCTGGATTGGTGGCATCATGTCATTGAGGAACCACTTCAGTTTTCTCTCTCTGCCTTAAGCCACAAGCTTGCTTTGCATTTCCAGGGCTTATGGCTTCGTAAGATCTCGCAATTATATGTGGGCAATTATCTTTTCACTTAGGTATGTGGTAAATAAACTTGACGAGAGAAGATTTTGTGCTGGAGCAAATACAAAATTTGATAGAGTTTTAGTCCTTATTGAATTATCATCAATTTTCTCCAAAATGTTTTTCTTTAAGTAGAATCCAATAAAGGTTCACACATGGCATTTGTTATTCCTCATCAGTTTTCTCCCATGTTTGAACTGTTTGAAAAGACTGAAAAAATTTTCTTGTAGCCTCTCCCACATTTTGGATTTGTCTAATTATTTCATGAGATCTTATTTATTTAACTTATTCATCTATTTCTGGTATTTTCTCCAAACTTGAATTCAGGTGCTAAAGATTTAATTAGATTCAAGTTAAACCTTTTGTGTAAAAACAGGAAATGCTGTGAACTTACTGAATTATATCAGGAGACACTATTAATGATGTTAAATTTAATTAATTGGTTACTGTGGCAGCTGTTAGATATCTGTTACATAGATTTATTTTTCCCTTTTCAATTAGCAGTTAATCTGTGGGGTAATACTTTGGTAGCATACAAACATCCTATCAACTTTTAAAAGCAAACTTATTGACATAGTATTGCCAGATAATAAACTGCACATGTTTAAGAGTAAAATCGGTCAATTTTGAAATGTTTGTACAACTGTGAAATCATCAACACAATAAAGGTAATGCATATAACCATTACCGCATCCAAAATAAATTTTACCCTTCCTTTATCCTTCCCCCATCATTAAGGCAACCACAGATCTGCTTTCTGGCCCTATTGATTAATTTAAATTTTCTAGAATTTTCTATAAATGCAATCCCACAGCATGTACTCTTTTTTTTCTGGTCTGGATTCTTTTACTCAGAATAATTATTCTGGGATATATCCCCATAATGCGTACCAACAATTCATTCCTTTTTATTGTTGAATAGACTCCATTGTATGGATATTGCACTATATATGTATAATTTTATCCACTCACATGTTGATGGACATTTGGGATATTTTCCAATTTGGGCTATTACCAATAAAGCTGTTATGAACATTCATGCTCAGGATTTTGTATGAACATGTGCTTTCATTTCAAATCTCTTGAGCAAATTCCTAGCTGGTGGGTATATGATTAACTTTATAAGAAATAAAAAATAAAAGTATGATTGATAAAATTAAAAATCAACAAATTACATATAATCAAAATTAAGAATTTTTGCTTATTGAAAGACATTTTGAAGAAAATTGAAAGATAAGCCACTAGGAGAAAATATTTGCAATTCACATATGTGATAAAGATTTTATACCCAGAGTGTCTAAAGAACTCTCAAAACTCAATTAGAAAAAAGTTTTAAACAAAAAATGGATAAAACATTTGAACACACTTTACAAAAGACACTTTACCACATTGTGGTCCAAAGTGGTTATACCATTTTATATTTTCGCCAGAAGTGATGAGAATTCCACTTTCTCCACATCCTTGTCAGCACTTGGTATGGTCAATCATTTTAGATTTTGGCCAGTAGTTGTATCTCCTTATGGTTTTAATTTGCATTTCCTTGATGACTAATGATGTTGAGTATCTTTTCATGTACTTATTTGCCTTCTGTGTATCTTCTTTTGTAAAGTGTCTTCAAATCTTTTGCCTTGCTTAATTCACTTATTAGTTCTGATTGCTTTCCTATAGATTCTTTAGATTCTCTATGCAAATGATCATGTTATCTGAGAATAAAGAGTTTTATGTCTTCCTCTTTTAATCCATATACGTTTTATTTCTTTTTCTTACTTTATTGCACTGGCTACAATCTCCACTACAATATTGAATAGAAGCAGTGAGAACTTGCTCCTGGTGGGAAGTATTTAATTATTAAATATGATGTCAACTATAGATTTTTCATAACTTCTCTTTATCAGGTTGAGAAGGTCCAATTCTATTATCAGTTTGCTGTTTTTTTCTTTTTTAGAGCCACTGATTTTCAAGTGCTAAATCAACTTTGTATTCCTGGGATAAAACCCACTTGGTCATGATATATTGTCTTTTTCTCTTCTTCTTCTTTATCTTCTTCTTCTTCTTCTTCTTCTTCTTCTTCTTCTTCTTCTTCTTCTTCTTCTTCTCCTTCTCCTTCTCCTCCTCTTCCTCTTCCTCCTCCTCCTCCTCCTCCTCCTCCTCCTCTTCCTCCTCCTTCTTCCTCTCCTCCTCCTCCTCCTCCTCCTCCTTCTTCTTTTATTAGTTTCAAGTGTACCAAACAATGTAATATTTAAACAATTTCACCCCTTGCAAAGTGATAACCCCCCTCCCCCAATCTACTACCCCTCTGACATGGTATATAGCTGTTACAACCCCATTGACTCTATTCCCTATGCTGTACTCCAGCATAAAGCTGTGTGAATATAAATATATGTTTATATTCATAGAATGTGAAGTACAGCATACAACTGTAATTATATATATATATGTATATATATATATATATTTAAAAATATAATTGACATTCAGTATTATTGAGCTTCAGCTTGATGTGTACAGTGATCAGGTATCTACACTGTCCATAAAGTGGTCTCCCTAATAAGACAAGAGCCCATCTGACATCCTACAAAATCTTTACAACATTATTGATTATATTCCCCAAACTGTTTTCCATATCCCCATGGCAATATTGTAATTACTATTTGTGCTTTCTAATCCTCTCACCTTCTCCCTCCCCACCCCCCTCCCATCTAGCAACCATCAGTTTTTCCTCTGTATCTCTGAGACTGTTTCTGTTTACTTTGCTCATTTGTTCAGTTCTTTAGATTCTACATATAAGTGAGATCATATGGCATTTTTCTTTCTCTGTCTGACTTATTCTATTCAGCATAATATTCTCTAGGTCCATCCATATTATTGCAAATAGTAAGATTTCATTCTTCTTTATGGCCGAGTAATACTCCATTGTATAAATGTACCACAGTTTCTTAATCCAGTCGTCTACCTTATGACCCAGCAATTCCACTGTTAGGTATCTACTCAGAGAAATTCAAAATGCTAATTTGAAAAAATATTTGCACCCCTATGTTTATTGCAACACTATTCACAATAGCCAAGACATATAATGTCCTTTTTATATACTGTTGGATTCAATTTGCTAATCTTTTGTTTTAAATTTTTGCATACATGTTCATAAACGGTACTGGTCTGTAGTTCTCTCTCTCTCTCTCTCTCTCTCTCTCTCTCTCTCTCTCTCTCTTTCTCTCTCTCTCTCTTTCTCTCTTTTTCTTTCTCTCTCTCTTTCATAAAGTCTGTGTCTGGTTTTGGTATGAGAGCAATGCTGGCCTCATAGAACGTGTTGGAAAGTATTGCCTTCTTCAATTTTCTGGAAGACTGTAAAATTGGTGTGATTTAGCAATGAAGCCATCTGGGCCCAGGGTTTTCTTTGTTGGAAGTTTGTTTTTTGTTTTTTAACTCCAAATTTGGTCTGGTTTCTTGAACACATGTAATATAACGGTAATAAATATTTTCATGTCCCTTTTCTACCACTTGTGTCATCTATGAATCACTTTCAGTTGGTTGATTTTTCTCATTAAAGGTTGTCTTTTCCTTCATTGCATGCGTCTGTGATTGGATGCCAGATATTGTGAAGTATACCATGTGGTTACTTTTTTTTTTTTTAATTCCTGTAAATAAAGCTCTTCATCTTTATTCTAGAACATGACTAAGTGGCTTATAAACAGTTTGCTCTTTTTGGATCTCACATTAAGCTTTGTTAGGTAGGACAAAACCTGCATGTATTCTAGGGTTAATTTTTTTCTAGGACTAAAGCAATATCCCTCGAAGCACTGTAGCTGGTGCTCTGTGAATTATGAGGTTTTCCACTCTGGCTGGTGGGTACAGGAACTATGCCTGGCCTTCTGTGAACTCCCAGCACTGTTCCCTCTAATCTCTTAGGTGGTTCTTTTCCTGGCCTGAGGTGGTTTCCTCACATGTATGTGCTCACCTACACTCAGTTGCATACTTAGGGACATTCCCTTTAGATCTCCAGAATTTTCTTTGTGCAGCTCACTTCTTTTCTCCCCTGCAAACTCTAGGCACGTTGGTTTTCCTGGAATGCCAGATACATCAACTCAACTCAAGGAGACCACTAGGCTTTACCTAGTTCCCCTTTCCCACACTGTACCCTGGAAACTAACTGAAAGCAAATCACTGGGGCATTCAGAGAACTCACTTCATTTGTTTTCACTCTCTCAGGGATCACTGTCTTTCACTGGCTGATGTCCAGTGTCTTAAGTGTCATTTTTCTCATATATTTTATCTGGTGTTTTAGTTGTTTTAGGGTATATGAGCTTACCCCTGTTACTCCATCCTTAACAAAAGCAGATGTGATATTCACTTTTTACCCAGTAGTTCTCATATCCATTAATAATTGCTGCATATAATTAGTTATTTCGTTGGAGTTTGGTTATTTAAAAAAAACTTTCAATTTCTTTATATGTAAGGTAGCATCCATCTGTAAAGAAAAGCTTTCCTCCATGTCATGCGGGGCGGCCTGCGGGGTCTCTGCTCCCGCTCCCCACATAAGAATGCAGGATATGGCCAGGCCAAAAACGAACACCCACGGAGCCATAGACAAGGGAGTCATACCACTATATTCTCGCTGGCGGCTGGGTTGGAGACACAGGAAGCAGGAGCCACACTATCTGCAACCTGCTGTCCACTTCTCTGCAAGCCGCAACCCACACTCCGCCGTGCCAACTGCAATCTGTGCTTGCTAGCTCAGCCACCATTTTCTTGCTAGCCCCCATTCTTCTGCTAGCAAAGCCATGGCAGTTATACAAGTGGCCAATGGCTCACCGGTTACAGCTGAAGGCCAACTAGCCACAGCTGATGGCCATTTACTACCTGAGCCAGCACCCCTCCACGTGAGGCCGAGAGCCTGGAAACTGCTCTCTGGGGCTTTGTCCCCACACTCCATCTTCTGGAGATGAGCTTCCATTCCTTCTATAAGTTCAGAGTTTCTGTCTAACTTTATCTCTCCTTTCAGAATAAAGAGTTGTTATTAATAATCTCTAATAGTAGCAAATGAATTTCTTCTCCCCCCCCTTCTTTTTGTTTAATTTTGAGTGTCATTATGAACTGGGACATTTATTTAGTTAGTTAGCTATCTAGTTATTGTGTAACGATCACTTTGTAGTGATGTTCAAATTGCCCCAAATTTAGCCGATGGGAGCTCCTTCATTTTAGTTTCTGAGCCCTGTTGAAACATCTCCATTAGAACTCTGAGCACTTTCTTGCTTTCCGGCAAACAGATTTCTTTGCCTCCCCATGTACCTGGGATGTTCCAGACCTGAAATTGTTCATTTCTCTGAGAAATCCTGGTTCCCTTTAGTAGAAAATATTGTCTGGAAATCAAGATCTAGTCTCTAGTGGAAGTCCATATTGTGGGGTTGTCAATGTGGAAAGATATTTTAGATGCCATAGCCTGGCGACGACGATAATGATACTTGAATCTTTATGCACAATAGCATGCCATGCTGGCAAATCCTTAAAACATTTTTAAAGTGAGATGAGACTTTAGTAGTATACTTAGACATTTTTTTCCCCAAATTTTTAAAATCAAATAAAAAGATAATTTTGGAGATGATTTAAAGAACACTTTCAAGGCTCTTCAGAGATCCCCAAGAAGTACCTGGACTTGTGGTGAGGAATTCAGTCTCAGATAGGGCAGGCATTCTTACCTGTCTGCACATTGATATCACCTGGGGAGCTTTAAAAAAATACCGATGCCAAGGTCCTACTTCAGAACATATTAAATCGGGATGTTTGTTTATTTAAATCTTCCCAGGTGATTCTAATGTGCTGCTGGCGTTGAGAACCATTTTCTTAGCATCTCGATGCCATTAAAAATGCCAGCCCCTGTTGAGAACAGTAACACCTAAATTGTGTGATTGCTTCTTTGTACATTTCACTGCTGCGGGGTGGGGGAGGGGTTGGGGATGGTGTGGAGAAATACCTGGGTGTCTCGGCAATTGCTGGTAAAACTGGAAGAAAAGAAAAAAGACAGGCAACATAAACAAACTGAAGTGCTTTTTTGCTTTGATTACATCGGTGATGGGTCCTCTAAATTGTTTACTAAAGAAGCAATAAAACTTTATCAGGAAATATTTGTTTGAGCTATTGGCTGATTAACAGAGTTAATGCACTGTTTGGGTAATTTCAGCTTTAATGTCCCTTATCTGTCATTGTGTCCCAAAGTTTGCCAATCGCTGCTGTATTGAAATAACTTGGATCTGGAACTCGAGGCAATTGCTTCACTTTCTTTTTATTCTGTTGCACAAAATAATTTTCCAAATCAATCATGTCACTAAGTGTGTGTCTAGAGATAATGGCCTGAAATCTGAAACAATGGAACTGCTGGTGTGGTGAGAAATGGCTTTCTCATTTACTTTGTCAAACTTCCAAGTACTCATCTATTCTCTAAGCAAAGTTGCAGCCAAGTCTTGATATTTCAGAACTCAATTATAACTGATTGAAAATATTTTCTTAAGAGCCAGTTGACTGAAGATGTCCTAGAAGGTTTTGTCCTTCCAACTTTTTACTACATAAATTTTCAAATATGCAGAAGAGTGGGGAAAAAAATTTAGCACAATGAACGTCTGTACACCGCCCACTTAGATTTAATAATCAACAGCATTTTGCCATGCGTATTAGCCTGCTAGGACTGCCATAATAAAGTACCACAGACTGGGCGGCTGAAACAACAGGAATTTATTTTCTCACAGTTCAGGAGGCTGGAAGCCCAAGGTCAAGGGTGGGCAGCGTTGGTTTCTTCTGAGGCCTTCCTCCTTGGAGTGTAGATAGCCTCTTCTCATGCTCTTCCCTCTATGTGTGTCTGTGTCTTAATCTCTTCTTATAAGGACAGCCAGTCCGATTGGATTAGGACCTACCCTCAGGGCCTCAGGTGAACTTAATCACTTCTTTAAAGGCCATATTTCTAGTCACATTCTGAGGTACCGGGAGTAAGGAATTCAACATATGAATTTTTCGGGGAAGATACGATTCAGCCCATAACACCAGGTTTGCTTTACTTCTTTTTTTCTATCATATATGACACACGCACACACAGATGTATTGATTTGATAATCCATTTCAAAATACTTTACAGACATTATGACATCTCACACCTAAATATGTCGCCTTGCATCTGTTGAAAATGAGGACGTTTTCTTAATGTAACCTTAATGTCATTAGCACATTTAAGAAAATTAAAAATATTCTGTATATTTCATCCATATTTGATTTTCACCAATCGTCCAAAGAATTTTTTTATGGCTGTTTGTGTTTTCCTAAATAAAGATCCATTAAGGTTTATACTTGAATTTGGTTATCACTTTTCAGTCTTTTAAAATCTAGAATAATCTCCCTACTTCCACCCATCTTTTTTTTTTTTACCTATTAGCACTGACGTTTTGGAAACACTAGACAATCTATAGAATGTTTCACCTTTTAGATTTGACTAATCATTTCCTTATAATATCATTTACCTTTTCCTCTCTATACCGTGTTTATATAAATTAGAAATTAGATGTTGTGGTTAGACTGCCAAACTGACAATATTTTCCCTATTAAGTGATGTTTATTTCTCCTCCCCTTGACTCTGGGGTCGACCCCATGACTTGCTTTGGCCAATGGGACATTAGCAAATGTGCCACTTGAACCTTGCTTGTGCACTGGGGTTTGCTCATACTTCCTGCTCTTGGGGTTTCTGGGCCTGGGCCAGTCTGCTGTGTAAGGCGAGTCATATGGCGGTGTCTCCGTTACCCTGGCTGACATCAAGAGTGAAGTTATCCTCAACCATCCAGCTGGCTCACCAGAAGAAGAATCCTCTCTCTTAATCCACAGAATAATCAATAGTTGCTGTTCTAAACCACTGTGCTTTGGAATGATGTGTTCTGCACCGAAAGCAGTTGATGAAGACAGAGAAGTTTGCTTAAATTCAAGTTCAATGTTTTGGCAGGAATACTTCGTAGATGAGGCTGTGTGCTTCCATTGCATCACATCAGAGGGCTTCATAACATTTGGAACCGGGTTAAATGTGGATTTAGAAGACATACTTGCTAATATCATTCCTCAAGTTAGCAACTCCTCTAGATTTTAGTGTCAGGTCAGTCTTCAGTCATCAGGGTTTATAGAAAGTAATGGTGACAAGGGGTGATGCCGTTCCCCTGTGTTCAGATTGACCAGCATCAGCATTTGTCAAGGGGGAGAAAATTATCTACCAGGTGATAGCCACATATGGCACTGTTCTACAGTAATGCTGATGGGTATTTTCCTAAGGACTTTGCTCTACAGATACTCTTCTGAATAGACAGAATCAAGCTTATCTTGATTATCTTCCTTAAGATGACCAAGTGGGTGACTATTCCCTTCTTGCACATTTAAAATAAGCCTGTAGTTATTTAATACAAGACTAAAAGGGGAGCTTCCACTGAGTCCCATGAGGAAAGCAAAGAAATTACTAAATTACAGCATTGTTTTAGAAGCTGAAATTGAAGAAAATTAAAGAAAAGGAAGAAAAGAAAAAGAAAAGCACTTTTACTGATTATCTACAATACTCCAGGCCTCTTGTTGGAAACTTTCCAAATTGCTACAGTGGAAAGGCAACACTAGTTAAATGATTAAACATTTGGGGTTCTTATCAAACCCCAACCATTTGTTTGTCATTGACTAGAACCCACCCTGGAGTAAAAGAAAATTTATTGGAAAAATAGTTGACTCCAAACCTATTTCCTTAAATAAGTATATGTAATAATAATAAAGACCAAAAGAAAATTTGTGATTATTTCTTAAGGTGATCTTTTTTGTTTCTATTCAAATTATATATGATTTCATGCGACTTTCATCTTCTCTTTGTTTTTTTGTTATAGTTTTTAGTTTCCTTTATATTGAGTATGTACTACTTTTATAGTTAGAAACAAAATAATAGTAAATGAAGTTAATAACAATATTTAGAAATTGTCCTTATTAACTTTTTTCTACGTATTCCGTGTAATATTTCAAAATTATGTTGAATTTTATGTTGTATTATATAAACTTCCAAAAAATACATAGAAATAGAGAACATTACAAATCCTCATGAATTCATCACAGGACTTCAGCAACCATCATCAATTTACCACAGTGTGGTAAAAATCTCTCTCTCTTTCTCTCTCTCCACTCTATCTCTTTAATATTTTTAAAGCAAATTCCAGATATCATGCTATTTTAATCCTAAATACTGTAGTGTGAATCTCAAAAAAGGAAGGGCACATTTTCATACCTAACCACATTGCATGGCCACACATAATAAAACTAACACTAATTCCTAATGTCATCTAATACCCAAGCCATAATCAAATTTCCCCTATTTGCTAAAAAAAATATTTAAAAAAATTGGTTTGTACATATTAATATCCACACAAGTTCCAGTTATCGTATTTGGTTGTTTATAATCTTATATCTGTCTTAACTCTTCCCTGTAACAGTCTTTCCCCATTTCTGTTCGTTCTAGGCCATTGACTTCTTTGAGAAACCTGCTCAAATGTCCTTTAGAATTGTCAACACTGTGGATTTGGCTGAACACATATTTTCAACAACAACAACAACAAAAAAGCATTGCAATTGTGATTCTGTAACACTGGTCTGCCTAAACATCTCCAAAACATGAAACCCCACCAATGATCTCTGTGAGCAAAAATTTATACTAAAATTTTTTGGCAAAATGTTGATTTAATGAACAGCACACTAAATGGATATAATAAATTTCATTCCCTTTGCTGAATAAGTGTTATTTGGGTTGAAAAAGAAATTAACTTTATGGAAAATTTAGCCTTTTAAAGAACATTTGAAATTGTGCTTTAAGGATTGTAACTAAGAAAAATATCCTCCACCGTGTTCCTCACAAGTGAATACCATTGTATGAATAGCAAACTGGCTATAGAGAAGTCAGCAAAGAATAAGAGCAGTCTTTGAAATTTGAGAATATGCATTCTTCAACTCTATTTTCATTTACGTGATGTGGTTGGATTGCCAGAAAAAAAGCACAGGATATCTAGCTAAATTTAACTTTCAGATAAAGAAAGAATAAGTTTTCTAGCATAAATACTTTCTGAGAAATATTTGGGACATACTTATACTAAAAATTATTTGTTGTTTATCTAAAATTCTGGGCATCCTGTGTTTTTATTTGCTAAATCTGGCAATCTGTGAACAAACCCTCGACTACGGTAAGGTGGAGAAGACCCCAGGAAGAGCCACAATACTGGAGAAGTGTCTCATATGAGGACAGGGTTGCCCTCTTGACCACACTTCTGAAATGTAGGAACAGCCACCAGGTCTGAGGTGCTCTACAGCTGTTTGCTTGAGAAGCCTGGTTTCCTATTTCTGTGCATAAGCTCCCCCCCGAGCTGAGATTCTGTGGGGGACCTGCCAATTCTGAGTGGAATGTGAGATTATTCCTGCTCTGCCTTTTTTCTCTGAGAAACAGGAATCACAGAAGCCAGTATCACCAGAGATTGTAAAATAAAAATGGAGACCAGGATCCCACTGCAGGTTCAGTCCTCAAGGCCTCTCTGTAAACACCAGAGGTACCAAAAGACTAAACATAATACAAAATACAAGACAGGAGACAAAAGGAAAAAGAAGTAGAAAAATTAAATCCAAAGATCTTGGCCTAAAAAGTCCCATCAGTGCACTATAACTTAACTGACCTTCCTAGCAACCAAGGCAAAGAAGAAATCCACTGGGTTACAGAAATTTTGTTGGTAGGCTAGCAATAGAAAATCTCTTAATTCATGTAGAAGCAAATGGTTTTCCCAGCCCTTAGTTCTGAAGGTAATTTGTCCTGGGGATCAAGCATATTAAGGAAATATAAGAATGGTACAGTAGCAACTATTTCATCAGAGGAAAACAAAAACAAAACACCCTTGCATAGAAATTTTAGAAGTTCCACTGCCTGTGGGTGTTGGGATCATTTAACGGCTATTTTGTACAGCTTATGTCCTGCATGCCCTTAAATATGCAAAGGTTTCGCATCAAAGTTCTTCCAAGCATGCTCTCCCTAGGACAGGGTAAGATGTCCCATGGTTATCCGTCTTCCACATCCCTATTCTAGACTTTTCTGTGACTCTACTTTATAGAGGCGTGCCTCAAATTTGATCTTGAACTCTTGTTAAACCAACTGATTTGAATTTGAACTTCTAGGTTTTTAATCTGGCGACCTTTGACTTTACTGCCACACGGCCTCTGGGCTCAGCCATGTGACTTTCTTTGGCCAAAGGGATAACAGTTAACTCAACAAAGCAGAAGCTTGAAAAGTGTGTGTCTGTTTCTGCTTGCCCTCTTTCTCAGGCTTGGCCCACCACCTGGAGAACATGCCTGAGCTAGCTTGTTATAGGGAAGTGAGAGACATATGCAGCTGAGGCCCTCCTAGACCACCCAGCCTTTAGCAGAACAGCCAGCTGACCAGACACATGAGCAAGTCCAGCCCAAATGAGCAGAACTGTACAGCCAACCCACAGACTCAAGAGATGTAATAAATGGTGTTTTAAACCATTAAGTTTTGGGATAGTTTATGACACAAGCAATAGTTGACTGCTACAGTGGGGGAAGGTGAAGCTGATACCTAAATTTATAGAGGACCATTCTGTTTCTGCACAAAAGTGAGTTCTGTGAACTTATAAGTTATACGAGGCCATTTTATTTTTCCAGAAAATATGACTCTGAATCTTCTGACGTGCAAATGAGTACTCTTAAACCCCCCAAACACTACCCTTTTGAGGATGAAAGTCAATGATGGCAGTCATTGACCTGAAAAATTCTAAGCAAAACTTGACGATGACTCCTCAGTCATCAGATAAGAGTAAAATGATTTCAAGGCCCATGGAGTTTGCATGTGGGACAGGAGATTCTGGTATCTCTTAAACAGTACAGATTGATACCATTATTTTGTGAACCATGAAATTGGTAGCTCCTCTCTAATATTTTTGATGTAGCTTTTAAAGCTGACTTCACTATTTCAATTCAAGCATGAATACTTCCTTGATTAAAAAAAGAGAAAGACACTGGAGGGGGAAAAAAAAACCACAGAAAAGTAAATGCCATTCAGAAACGTAGATTAAGCCAGTGAAAACTGTGGAGATGAGAGCAAAGAGTGAGTTGGGTTTCCTTGGCACCCACACCGGGTAGTGAGGACACAGGAGTCGCCAGGGCCAAGATCAGAGAATCGCTCCACCAAACATATGGCAGCAAATTAAATTAACTTTTCAATGAAAAATAAAATATTTCTGGAGTCAATTAGAGCTGGATCAAGTCCTGACTCTTGTAATTGAATATGGGAAATAATTTGGGGATGCAGTTTATGTTGACGAAGAAACAGAACATGTGATGCAGTCTCTTTTCTTTAAAATGAAGTTCTTTTGCACTTAATTCAACTACATACAGATTTTTTTCAGTCTTGACATAGCAGTTCCTCCTAAGGCCAGGAAATGACAAAAAATGGTCTTCTAATACTACATTTTTAAAAGTTAAAACTTATAGAAACATCCATCTTTATATCACTGTCTAAAAGACTATCCTGTACTTCTCTGGTTTAGAGCTTAGAAGTGAATTATTTTCTAGGCCACTGAAAGTGAGGTGGGACTTTCTGTCAAATCATATGGTTACTGACAAATCCTTGATGTTGAAAAGGCTTTGACCTAATTGTGGCAAGTATTCGTGAAAAGATTTGGGGCAGGGGGGCTAGGTACAGTCATTATCTTTATACAACAGAAACCCGTTTTTTATGTCTGAGGTAGGGCATTTATCTATCTAAGGGGATCTATCTATGTCTAAAATAGAAACACCTCCCTGGCCAAGGTCATAGCCTGCTGGGGATAGACCCAATTTCTAGAAATCTCTTTTGGTTTTGGGGTGTCCTGCCAAGCTTCACTGTACCTGAACAGAGGACCATGGGTCTGGGAGGTGTCATGTGATTCTCGTCACCTTGACATGTTCCTAAGCAGAGCTTTAGTATATCCAGACACAAGTCAGAATGCCTTTGTTGAAAATGACCTTCTGTTAAAGCCAGAACTGTGTCAACTGTAACCTTGACACCAGTGACTTTGCAATAGAAGCCATTGTGAGGCAGACAGAGAACTCCAACCAAATACAGAATGGGGTGCAAAATGTCTGGAGAATCTAGGGAGACACCGAATAAAAGCAGAAGTAATCAAAAGTGACTCATTTACCAACAAGACATAATCCAAGTAAAATACCACTCATGTAAGCATACTGGAAAGCACGTTTTCAAAGACCAGGAATCTGCTTTCCACGTCTAACGAAACCGTGTTCATTGCGTATCGTGGTACCTTCTTTCTTAATCATCATCCATGTCTATTGGATTTTATTATCATTGGCCCAACTTTATAGAAGCAACAAAAAGGGGGAAACAAAGAAAAGCAAATTATTGAGGTGAGCTGGGAAAAGCAAAAGGTTGTATCAAGATGACATTTAAAACACTGGCCCAAGGTTTCCTTTGAATCGCACAGTTAAGATCACAGAACAATATGGGAAATGAACCAAATTACATGGTACATTAAAATAAACTCAAGTTATTTTCTCAACCCCACAAACTAGGCAATGCCACGGACCACTGCCTTTTCATGAGAAGGAGAAATCCTTTCCATGTTTTGGAGAGGTTCTATTTTAGTCCTTGGAAAGTATATTTGGATTCCTTTGTTTTATTTTTATTGTACTTCTCTCCCTTGTTAACATACTTTGTACAATATGAGGCCTAAACCTCTTCCCTTTGGCTGGTAATATTGAGAGCTGGAACAACACACTGTTTCAAGTTTTTCAAAGTTTATCAATGATCAGGATATTTTTCTGCTTTGGAGGAGTTAAGTAGCACATTCCCAAAGTTTCTTTGGGAGGATGTTGGCTTTACTTTCCCTATGATGGGAAGCAGCCTTGTAATTCCTACCAGTCTTAGACAATTAGGTTTATTTATGTTTATTTGGATTATAAACATGAATCACTTCAAATTAATTTAGCATCTTTTATTTGGCTTTTGAGATCCATGATAAAAACTAAAAGAGAGCCAACTGATATGAGATCCAGCTGCCAGAAATCATGTTTAAAATTAGAGTTTTCTTGCTTGCTTCTTTCTGACAGAACTTGGGGGGTGTCTTTTCCTGCAGAACATTTTGCAGGGGCCATTTTAAAGCAACATTAAGATCATTTATTCTAAGGTCAAAACAGAAGGTGTAAAAGACTTGTTAGTTCACTTGGTCCTAGGGTCAGCTTCATAGAATTTCAGGAAATAGTCATTCCTACAAGCAAGTTTCTATTCTACGCAGTTAAACTAAAGATGGCAGGAGACCAGTACTTCATTGACACTTGCAAAGTATGTGTTCTTTTAATTAAATAAATGAATAAGTAAGGATTTTGCTTATTAAATAAGATAATAGAATGTTAATTAGACAGCTTTTTGTCCTTTTGTAAAACATCTTACACCTTGAACTGTGGAGAAAGAAATAGAAGGGTTTTTAAATAAGGCAAAGTATATTTCATTGCTATATTATTGAAATTGAGAACTTTGATTTGCAGATTTTATGATACAGAATGTGGTATATCTATCTTCGTTAAAGCTGAAAGTCTTTCTCTGCCTTTATAGTTGTATTTGTATCTTGTTTTTATTTTTTAATGCACCGTTACGACTTGGGTATTTTCCCAGTGTTCTGAAAAATGACAACCCTCCAGGATCACTCCTTTGCACTCAGAGTCATCCATCATTTTTCATTAAGGGTAATACATGTTTGTAGCTTAGAAGTTTTATCAGAACTTGAGGGATGTGTAGAATTTGAGGCGTGTGATAACTTTCTTTCATTTTGTCCTCTCTCTGACCTCTCAGTCCACGTTGGCAGTGTTTCTGATGGTATAACATTCTCAACAACACTGTAGGTCTCTTTCATTTGTCACAGAGATTCACTCTTTTAGACAGGAGATTCCTCTACTGACCCTTCCTGGATAACCCCACATCTATTCCTGGCTTTCGGTGAGGTGGCCAAGGGCATCCCTAAGTCATATGCCTAGTGTTTCAAAGAGCCCTTTGTGTGATTGAATACACTGATCTTTTGATTTTTCCCAGGCACTAGCAAAAGGTTATTTCTTTTTCTCAAATAACTAATGAAGAAATTGAAACTTGGAGATGCTATTAACTTGCCCAAATCTCTCTCAGTCCCCTATAGCTTCACTGTGGCACTTGCTAGTACTCTAATAACAAGGTCTTACTCATCTCAATGTTGTTGCTGTTTCCTTTGCCTGGAATTCTCTTCCTCCAGGTGTCCATTGAGCTAAAGGGTTTTCTGGGATGTGGGACTTTAGTGCTGAAACTGGACAAGTTAGTTGCCCAGCTAGAATGTATGCCCTACAAAGGCAGGAGTCTTGGTTGCTTATTGGTGTTTCTACTACCCCTAGAAGAGGGCCTGGCATATGGTAGATGCTCAATAAATATTTGTTGTATAAATAAATGAATATCATGCAGAGTCTATTCTGGCAATGGCACACAGGGGGGACAACTACACAGAATTTCCAGAGGCAGCAGAGTTGATGTGTTGAAGGCACAAGATGCACTATCCAGGGTCTAGTACTTGTGTGATGGTTCATTTTGTACATCAACTTGACTCAGCTAAGGGATGCCCAGATAGCTGATAAAATATTATTCCTGGGTGTGTCTGTGAGGGTTTCTGGAAGGGATTAGCTTTTGAATCACAAACTGAAATATAAGGCAGGGGTGGGGGGTGTAAAGCAGAACAGAACATCTGATATCTATGTGACTATATCATATAGTTTAACATACACGAAATTTGGTTCCCAGAAATAGGGGACAGACAAAAGTAAATAAATGTGTGAAAAGATAATGTCAAGAACATTCCAAAATGAGGAATAATATCAATTCACAGATCCTAAACTCAACAGAAAGGAGGATAACTACAGAGGAATTCACACATAGGCACATTGTAATTAAACCAAAGATGAAGCCAAATCTTAAAGGCAGCCAGAAAAAAAAAGACACATTATATTCATGGCCACAATACAAATAAGAGATGACATCACCAGAAACAACAGAGGCCAGAAGACAATAAAATGACATCTTTAATGGCTGAAAGATAGCTCCAAGGTTTTAGCTTGACTGCCAAAAGTGCTGTCAATCAGACACGCACTATCACCAGTGTCATCATTAGGTGGTTAGAGCTGGAGTAAACCAAGAGATAGGAGGAGCTCTCAGAGATAGAGAGAAAGTAAGAGCTAGAATGTCACAATAATTTGGTGAGGGGGAAACCAATAAAGAACATAAAGAAGGCAAGTATACGTATGACTGAATTGCAATAAGTCCCAAAAAAGCGTGCTGTTGGCATGTGGGGTTGGGTAATTCTTCACGACGTGAGACAGTAACGCACTGCAGGACGTTTTGCATACTTAGCTCCCGGGATAAATGAAGATGGCTCTCCTCAGTCAGTCACTGTAACCACCAAAATGATGCCTGTTGTTCTTCACATTTTCAAATGCTCCTGAAGTCAATATCACTAAGTCTGACGGGATTTGGCAATATTGACATTTTGTTCTACAGGATTCTTTGTTGTGTATGTGTGTGGGGGGACCCATCCTATACACCGTAGGATGTACAGCAGTGTCCTTGACCTCTAATTGGTTAAGATCAGGAGCACCCCTCTCCCAATTGTGATAACCAAACATATCTTCAGACATTGTCAAACATCCTGTAGGGGAGGAAGAAACTTTCCTCTAAACTTCTAGGTTCTTTCAGTTGGTTTAATAATTAAATCTGCATAAGACAGATTAGATTAATAAGAGAAAATAAGCAAATTTAATTACATACATATGTATGGGAACCCCACATGTATGAGAAAGTCAGAGACCCCACATACATAAGAGGTTCAGCGACAGAAAGTTAAAATTAAAACTCTTCAAGGGAGAAATAAAAGTTTTTCGTGAGCCCTGCAGGGTCTCTATATTTTCAGCTCAAAATAATTTATGTACCAAAGTGACACATCTTGGGGTGGGCTGTTTTGAATCCCTTTAGTCCCCTAGGGGCAAAATCTCACCTCTCCCTTCTCCTCCCTGTTGAGAACTACTTGGATATGAGCTAGCGTAAAACAAAAAGTGAATCTTAAAAAAGAAAGAATGAAGCACAATATCAGAAATGAGAGAGGTAATGGACAGTATTTAATTAAAAACAACACTTTCAATATGGCAGTGGATACTGAAGACAGATTGCAGTGTATTAAGGAGAGAGTGGGTTGAGTCAAAAAGGCAGCAATAAAGGTGGACATTGATTTAAGAAATTAGTAGACAATGGAAGAAATCGGAACAATATCCAGAGAGGCAGCAGGACCTGAAAAGGTCCTAATTTTGATTTGCATCTTGTTTTCCCAAGAGAGTAGAGAATTTTGAAAACTTAAAGGCAGAAGGAACGAAGCTTGTAGAAGAAGGGAGACTGAGGGTGTTGCTGAAAAGGAAGAGAACTTAAAACTCAGCTTTACTCAGACCATGTGGCTGCAGCTAAAATTCAATTGAGCAAGTAGGTAGACATTGTGATACTGTAGGTATTGTATAAAGCAGTGTGTTCCTCTTTTGAAACTCATCCATCCTTTTGTAGAGATGAAAAGGGAGGAGAGAAAAGCAGAGGGGGAAAGAATAGAGAAAGAGAAGACATAGGAAATTGGTAAGGAGAAGTTTAACACATTCATTTAATTGAATTCTAGTGGTCTCAGCTTCTGCCCTTAGTAGTTAATATATAGGGACTACCCCACTCTTGACAAATAACAAAATAGAGAAAGATGGTAGATAAGGCCGAGCTGGGGGTTGAGGGAGCTAAATCCCTACCTCAGTCCCATCACCAAAACAAATTCCAGATAAATCACTATTAAACTTAAAAATGGAAATAATAAAAGCATCGGAAGAAACTGTGGGTGGATTTTTTAAAAATAATGTGAGCATATAGAAGACTTTGTAAAGTGCGACATAAGAAATGTCCAAACCTGTAAAGAATTTTTATGAGTTTATTTGAGCCAAACTGACGAGAGTTGCTGGGAAGCAAAGTCTCAATGGATTGAGAAAATGCTCTGGAGAATGGCAGTTTTGCAGCTTATTTTACACATTAGAATCAAAGGAGGAGCCATAAGGAGGGTTACATGAAATTCACTGGTGGTGGATTAAGGGGGTGGGAGAAAGCAAAGCGGGGGAATCTCTGGGATTGGATAAAGAGGCCAAATAGAGAAACACACGTTTCTTTTACATTGGTGGGTGCAGATAATTAATTAATAGCACATCGAGGTGGTATGTGGTGAACAAGATAACAATGAGGGGTTCTATAGTGTCCTGTTCTGGTGGAGGTTGTGCCCTGGGGGGTCTGGAAAAGGAGATCACTCTGACATTTCAAAGGTAGGTTATCTTAGATGCAAAAAAACTGTAGACAGGCTTACCTTAAGGTAAAGATTGACCTTTGTCTGGGAAGCTACAGGCCTGGGAAGCTACAGGCCTAGGCCTACTTTTGGTTAGGAATTTTTGCTCAAACCATCCTATGCGGTTACTTTTGGTCTCTGAGTTCGCAAAGGCTGCATGCTCCTGAGTTCATCAGGTTTATTATGTGGCCCCTTTTTTATCCACAACAGCATATTACAAATTCCAAATTAATTCCACGAGGGGAAAAATTGCTAAACATGACTATATAAAATTTTAAAATTCTGCAAAATAAAAAGCTAAATGACAGCTGGAAAAATATTGCCATACGTATTATGGACAAAGAGCCATTGTTGTGACCATACGAAGAATCCGTAAGTGAATATGGGAAAAAAATAGTAATAGTAAAACGAGCAAAGGAAAATGATTACGCAGGTCATAGCAAAGGAGATACAATAGGGCAATATACTTTTATAATTATAAAAAACAAATTAAGGTAATGAGATACTCTTTGCCTAACAAATAGGCAAATATGAAAATACTGATAATGCTCAATATCAGCGATTGACTAGGACATGAGTTTCATATGCTCTGAGAGGGCCTGGACATTGGTGTCATTTCTGCAGGATAATTTTGGAACATCTTTTAAAACTAGGACTACACGACCCTTTGACCCAGCAGGTCCACTCCCAGGAGCTTACCTAGTAGATGTTTATGGAATCTCTGCTCCAGATGAATGCAGTAGGACAGTCACTGCAACCTTGTTTCTGAGAGCAAAGGCTGGGGACAGCACTAAATGTCCAGCTGTTGTAGACTAGTTCTATAAATTACGGGTTGTTTTTTCCCCAGGTGCATGAATTATTAAGAAAAAAAAAACAGGTCATTGCTCACTATGTTGTACACCTGAAGCTAATATAATATTGTATGTCAAATGTAACTGAAAAATAACTTGAAATAAAAAAGAAAAAAACTCACAAGAAAACCCCCAGTTATCACTTTTACCAAAGAGCAAGTTCAAGTACTCAGGTGAATGTGTAGCCAGAAGCTGCAGACAGGGACACGCTGAAGGAGTGTGAGGGTTTGGAAGCCCAGCCACTGGGATGTGTGGCCCCCAGAACCAAGGATACCATTAATGCCAACTGGTCTCAAAAGGGTGTGTGTAAACCAACAGCAAAACTGAGTTGATCTGAATGCTGATCCCTCTCCTTGTGGCCAGGATTTGGCCTCGAGAGTAAGGCAGGGCTTTGCACAGTGGAGAGAAGGCAGTATCATGCAGTTAGCAGATCTAGACAGCATCACGCAATGCTTACGCTCAGCTATTTTAATAATTTTTTTTTATTGGGGAAGGGGAACAGGACTTTATTGGGGAACAGTGTGTACTTCCAGGACTTTTTTCCAAGTCAAGTTGTTGTCCTTTCAGTCTTAGTTGTGGAGGGCGCAGCTCAGCTCCAGGTCCAGTTGCCATTGTTAGTTGCAGGGGGCATAGCCCACCATTCCTTGGGGGAGTCGAGGAGTCAAACCGGCAACCTTGTGGTTGAGAGGATGCACTCCAACCAACTGACGCTCAGATATTTTAATAAAAAGTTCTTTCTTCACAAAATTCTTTAAAAAGCATCGTAGAGTGGAGAAGCACGTGACTCATACTACATCTTTAGTAATGACAGGTGCTTGAAAAGTCAGAGCAAAATTTCTCTGGTTAATTATGCTAGTGTGAAACGGGTTATCATGCTTCACGTCAACTTTACATGAGAACAATTAATTTCTCTAGTACGAAAAAGTTCAAGTGTCATATTCCATACCATCAAATTATAGTGTGGAAAAAATTACTGTTTCCATAAAGACATTTCAAGGAATGAGGTTGGTGAACCAAAAGCTAAATATTTGAAAAAGATATACGTAAGTATTTAAAGTGCTTTAAAAAGAGTGGAGCACCTATGAATCTTATGTAAATTACATTAAAACTTAATGCTACAGTTTCCATAAAATGGAGAGATTGCAGCACCTCATTTGGAAACGATGACGTATCCGTTGTCCTCACAGTTTGCATTCGAAACGAGAGCTACTCTGTTGCCCAGATTTAGTTCAAGGTATTGATCAACCCTTAGTTCAATAGTTCTTAGAAGTTTACTCTGAATATATTTTCTGCCAATTAAAACATTTCGTCCTTTTAAAGGCACAAATCAATACATGCTTTCTTAGGACCAACTGTTATTGCATTTTTTTTTGGTTCACTTAATGTATTTATAGTAAGGAGTACATTATGTTAAAACAAAAAAAGCAGAGACTTTTCATTTTGCAGTTAAAGGAATTCTCACTATAATTATTATCTGCATGCCTGTTTCCTGCCCCCTGCCAACACACACACACACACACACACATCATCATCATCATCATCATCATCATCATCATCATCATCACCTTTGTAAGCCTTGGGCCTTGCCTCAACAGGTGCTCAATAAATATTTGTTGAATTAAAGATAAAATGCCCTTTCCAACTGTGAGAGACACTATCTGTTGCCTGCTCAATATGCATTCTTGCCTCTGCCCCTCCTGCGAAGAAAACCTTTATTTGTTCAGGTGGTGACAAGGGTTGCTACCCCAAAGCAAAGGGATAAATTGTGGTTGGTATAAACCAGTGACAGTGATCTCATTCCCCTTGGCCAGAATTGCTCTAAGAGTAGGCATGTATTCCAGTTCTGGCCACCGGGATGTGAGTCTTCTGAGTGGGGCGTTCAGAAAATATTTTGCTTTCCCAATACAGAACATCTGATTCAGCTGGCGAAACCCTTTGTCCATCCCTTTCTTCCTACTAGAAACCATGGGGTGCCTGGAGGTGCGGCAGCTGTCTTGCAATCATGACACATGAAAACAAAGAAAACAAATTAAAAATGGCAGCGATTCAGAAAGACAGAAAAGATGATGGTAGCATCACTAAGCAGCTACACCAGCTCTGGGAGAAAATTTGCTTGTGATACTCAATGTTCAGTATTCAGTGCTAGTAGTGGAGTGTTCCACTGCTTGCAGCCAAAACCATTCCTTACTGATACCACTCTTAAGTGTGCATAATTAAAGAAAATACAAAAGGGATGTGGAAGGGCCTGCTGACTCCTTCTACTCTCTCAGTCTCTAGATTCCATTAGCTGCTGACTTGCTTTCCATAATATGTCTTACCCAAGTTCCCCTCTGTATTAGTTTTCTTTCACTGCATAAAAATTACCACATACTTTTCAATTCAAAACAGCACTAATTTGTTATCTCACAGTTCCCAAGGGTCAGGAGTCTGGGCATGGCTGAGTTGAGTTCTCTGCTTCAGATTTCACAAGGTTGAAATCAAGCTGTCAACCGGGCTGCATTCCTTTCTGGACCTCAGGGTCCTCTTTCAGGCTCACATGATTGTAGCAGAATTCAGTTCCTTGTAATTTTAGGACTGCCCACTTCCTGGTTGGGCATAAGCCAGAGGCTGCTTTCAGCTCCCAGAGACTACCGGCATTCCTTGCCCTATTCATCTTCAAGTAAGCTTTGGAGAATGTCTCACACCTCAAATCCCTGATTTAAAGGGTTCGTGTGCTTAGGTCCAGCCCACCAGGGTAATCTCCCCAGTTTAAAATCAACTGGTTTTCGACCTTAACTACTTACCTCTGTACCTAGATTAGCATTTGATTGACTGCAGTCATGCATTGCATATGACACGGACCACACATATGATGGTAGTCCCGTAAGATTGTAATGGAGCTGAAAAATTCCTATCACCTCGTGAGGACGTAGCTGTCATAATGTCATGTTGCAAAAAGCATTACTCACCTGTTTGTGGTGCTGCTGGTGTAAATGAACTTACTGCACTGCCAGTTCTATAAAAGTATAGCACATACCACTATGTACAGTATGTAACACTTGATAATGATAATAAATGACTCTGTTGCTGTTTTATGTACTTACTATACTTCTTATCCTTATTGTAGAGTGTGGCCTTTCTACTTAGAGAGAACTTTGCTGTGAAACAGTCTGCCGTGTTATGCCAGCTGCAGTCCCCTATATCTCATGTTCACGTGTGTCCTGATTGCATCATGGGCTCTTGTGCTTATTTTAATCTCATGTTCTTTTATGCAGTAATATGCTGTGCAGGCTGATGGCCTAGGAATAACAGGCTGTATCACGCAGCCTAAGTGTGTCACAGGCTATTCTGTCTAGGTTTATGTAAGCGTACTTAGGGTGTTCGCGCAACAACAAAACACCTAACAATGCATTACTCAGAACCTATCCTCATTGGTAAAGTGGCATGAGTATAACTAGGAGAAGATGTGTGGACACAAGGGCTGGGGATCCAGGGGGTTCACTCATAATTCTGTCTCCCATCCCTTTCTCAGAGCAGAGACTGGGCCTCGCATAGGTTTTGGTTTTTTTTTTAACTCCCTGCCTTTTCTATCACAAAATCCTGGTGATGTTTTTGTTCTGCCATCATAAGTTCTGTTCATATTTGTATGTTTCAGTGATTTCAGATTTATGTTGAAGGCTTCATAAGGTGCAGGTATGTTTTTGGGCTACCTTTGAAGAGTATTAGCCAATAGCTTATCCTCAGTGGATCTGAATGAGCACGTCCAGGATGAAGCCAGGAAGTTGCATTCTTAAACAGTAAATAAATCAACAAACAGCAAGTGCTGGCAAGGATGTGGAGAAAAGGGAACCCTCATGCACTGTTGATGGGATTGCAAATTGGTGCAGCCACTATGGAAAACAGTATGGAGGTTTCTCAAAAAGTTTAAAATGAAACTACCTTATGACCCAGCAATTCCACTCTGGGTATCTATACATAGAAATCTGAAAAACTAGTTAAAAAAATATATGCCCCCCTATATTTATTGCAGCACTATTCACAATAGCCAAGATACGGTAACAACTGAAATGCCCATTGATAGACGACTGGATAAAGAAACTGTGGTGCATTTATACAATGGAATGTTACTCAGCAATAAAAAAGAATGAAATCTTACCATTTGCAACAACATGGATGGACCTAGAGAATATTATGTTAAGTGAAATAAGCCAGACTGAGAAAGACAAATAACATATGATCTCACTTATATGTGGAATCTAAAGCGCAGAATAAATGAGAAAACAAAACAGAAATAGACTCAGAGATATAGAGAAAAAATCTGGTGGTTGCCAGATGGAAGGGAGGGTGGGGATGGGGAGAAAGTGAAGGGATTAGAAAGTACAAATTGGTAGTCACAAAACAGTCACAGTGATGTGAACTACAGTATGGGGAATATCATCAATAATGTTGTAAAGATTATGTAGGGTGCCAGATGGATACTGGATTTGTCAGGGGGATCACTTCATAGACTGTGTAGATATCTGACCACTGTGCTGTACACGTGAAGCTGAAGTTGAATAGCATTGAATGTCAACTATAATTATATATATGTATATATATATATATATATATATATATATCACATATATTTGTTTATATAGGCATGGGATGTAAAGTACAGCATAGGGAATATAATCAATAATATTCTAACAGCTATATATATGATGTCAGAGGGGTAGTTGATTGGCGGGGATTATCACTTTGAGGGGAGTGTAAATATATAACTATTACATTGCTTTGTACACCTGAAACTAATATAAAAAAAGGGAAAACAACAACAACAGTACCATGTGAGGGTTAGGAGGTGGATAGTCCACAGGCCACTGCAGAGAAACAATTCTTAGAATGTATGTGCCTTGAAGGGAGAGGCCAGTTTTTCCAGGGCTGTTCTGAGGCATTGATGGCACAAAGTATATAAATCTCCTGGCATTTAGTAGGAATGCAATAAATGCTGGTCCTTTTTTTGTCGCTCTAATATCTAGCACAGTACCTGTCCTGTGGTGTGCACTAAATAAATACTAGTTAAATGAAAAAAACTATGTGTGTTACTAAAAATACTTTTAACTGTAAGATACAGAAAACCTGACCAGCAGTGGTTTTTAAAAGCCACTTCTGTTTTTCCCCACAAATAAGCTCTTTGTAGGCATATTGCTGCTGACACTTGTTCATCATCTAAATAATATCAGGACCCTGGGCTGGTACCTCTGTGATTCTTTCTTTGTTTAAAGTTTTGGTGTTTTTCAAATCTTTATTGAAATATAATTTACATATCATAAATTTCACCTATTTAAAGCATACAATTCATGGTTTATAATATATTCACAGAGTCCTGCAACAATCACCATAATCCAATATTGGAACATTTTTGTCATCCCCAAAAGAAACCCCCTACCAAAAGAAGGAAAAGAAACCCCGTACCCATCAGCATTCAGTCCCCACATCTCCTCTCTTCCCCTAATCCTAGGCAACCACTGTTCTCCTTCCGTCTCTATAGCTTTTCCTATTCTGAATATTTCATATAAATAGGATCCTATTGTCACAGAAGTGACAATGACCACATTTATCTGAAAGAAAGACCAAGAAAGGTAATCTTTCAGATGAGCACATTGCCATGCTGAATAAAATAGGGTCCTATTCCTAAGGGAAAAACAAAACAAAACAAAACCAGAGGGAAGAGATGCTGGACTGGCAACCAGCCTCCCAGGTACTGCTTACTGTGAATCAGTCTCAAAGTCTAGTCAACTACTTAGGGGGAGTTCCTCATTTTATTTTCAGCTTAATTTAGATTAAAGACAAAAAGGATGAACATAGTTTCTGCCAGCCTCTCTGCTTTTTTATCTTATTTTATTTCCACAGTATCCAATGGTATCATTAACCCCATTTGATAGATGAGAAGGTTACATCTCAGACTCAAGTGGATTCTTGCCCTAGGTTATACAGCTAGGTACTATAAGATGTCCTGATTCAAAAATCTAGTGTTCTTTATACTGAGTTACGGGAGCAATCAGGTAAATATGTATGAAAACAAATGGTCCCCGTGACAAGGAGCTGTTTCGAGGATAGACGGCGATATGTATAAAATATCCTCTGTTTTACTTGATTATCCAATCTTTCATGCCCATGAGCTTTTTCTTCCACGGCTAAGTTGATGATTTTGCATCCGTTCTTCCAATGTGAGAACAGTTGGTCCGACAGCCAAGACACAGTGGTGTATTATTATGAGCATGGCCCAGGGCACTTTTTGCAAGGTGTTCTTAGCTTCAGGCCATAGATTCTGTGTCAGCCCATTTGTTATCTAAAAGCCAAACACTGATGTAGATTTTTAGCAACATGATCATGCTTCCTCCTCAAGCCCAAGAAGCTGATCTCTTTGCTATTATAAGACCTATTAGTTGACCAGCTGCCATGTGAGCTCTGCTCCTGTCATCAGACACATTTTTCTTTCCTATGGTCATTTTTAGAGGTGCCATCCTCTCCTGAAGCAACAGAAGTTTTATCAAATAATATACCCGAGGGAGATGATGTACTTGTATAATCATTGTAAACCCGATTAAAGTTGGTACAACGAAGTTTTTTCTTTGTCTGTGTCTTGAAATGAACATCATTAGATCCAAATTATCTGAGAATAAGTGGATCCTAACCCACTTTAATGGTAAGTGTCCTATGAACCATACACATAATTATTTGTATCAAAATAAAAATATCCCATATATATGACCAACATCCAGTGGTACTGGCTTCTGAACATAATGGCATTCTTCTTTAAAATATTTAATTAGTGAACAAACTGATGGCTGCCAGAGGGGAGGAGGGATTTGAGCGCCTAGGTGAAAAAGGTGAAGGGATTAAGAAATACAAAATAGTCACGGCGATGTAAAGTACAGCATTGAGAGAGAATATAGTCAATAATGTTCCAACAACTATATATAGTGCCAGGTTGGTACTAGACTAATCAGGCAAATCACTGCATAAATTATATACATGTCTAACCACTATGCTGTACACCTGAAACTAATATAAAATAATACTGAATGTCAACTGTAACTGAAAAAAAATTTTTTAATGGTTAAAATGGAAAATTTTGTTATGTATATTTTACCACAATAAAAAAGTAAAGCATTTTTTTAAAAATTTAAAAATAAAATATTTAATCAGTATGTAGAAACCTGCCCTAGTTCTTATGCTAACTTGTTTTACTTTCAGGTTTTTTAAACCAATACATGTAATTTAGTGACTGTGCTAGTGGTAAATAACCATATATAGATCTTCGTAAATCAATACTTAGCACAATTTCATCAGTCTTCTTTCATGAAATTTATGAATCAGAAAAATATTTGGACTTGTCTAGAATAAAGTGATTTTTTATTTCAATTTTATCCCCAGACAGCCCGCTGATGGCCTCCCTTGCAGATCCTGATTTGGTCATTTTGTCATCATCTCTTCCCTCCATCTCTGACATAACTTGACTTCAACCCACACCATTTTCTGTTTCTCCTTTTCTTTGTGCCATGCCTTCTGTCTTTTGTCTGTTATATCCTTCCCTGGGGTCTTCCCCACTACAGATGGACCTTCTCAAGTCCTACCTCCTCTGCAATGCTTTCTTTGATCCCCTAGTTGTAATTAATTTCTACCTCTCTCATTCCCCCAATGCCCCATCTTAGATATAGTCTGGCTGTTACCAGTTCTACCTATTGCCTCCCACACACAGACAACAAGGAATGTGTTGATTTCTTTTTTCAGCTTTTTATCCTTATAGCATTAAAACGGAGCTTTCAGTTAGCTGGTGCTGAACGATTCAGCATTGAGTCAAATTCTGTGTTTTTGTTTTTGTTTTTGTTTTTGTTTTTTTTTTCTATATCAGGTCTGACCAACAAAGATTCAGAATTCCATCATATGGTTTTCATAGATCTTGGAGTTAGAATGGCCTTTGAGCAACACTGGGGGAATGCGTCAATGTGTAACTGGGAAATGTAGTTTTTCGACCAGGAGCACGATCACTAAATGAGCAGTGAGCCCCACATCCCAGAGGGAGTTGGAAACCATGCAAACTCATATCCCTTCAGAATGGACTAGTTCAATCCTGTCTTCCTCACTCTGTGCTAACGGTGATTTACTGTCCAGCACAAAGTGTTGGCCTTCTCAGTAACTTCATGGGTGACTGCTGGGCAAGGGGATTAAATGGGACTTTTCCCCACAGCAGCTGTTTTTTTATCCTATCGTACATGATTGTTCAGTAGTTATACCACTAATGAGTTGACAATCCTAGTTGATAACGCATTAAAGTTTTATTTTATAGTAAGTGATTTAACCTTTCCAAATCTCAGTTTTCTCATCCGTCAAATAGGGGAATAGTAATTTTTCTAAACTTCTCAGTTGCTAGGATGATCAGAGATAATGTTTGTAAAGTGGCGACTTAACAACATCTGCTCTCCTGGTTCTTAGGCCATGGGACTCAGACTGGGACTACAATTTGCTGTCTGAGTTGAGTCTCCAATTCGCCGACTCACCTTCAGATCTTGGGACTTACCAGCCTCCATAATCACATGAGCCAATTCCTTATAGTAAATCTCATTTTATATATAGCTTTTGAGCGTCACTGGGATATATACATACATACATTATATGTATATGTATATATTTCTACTGTTGGTTCTGTTTCCTTGGAGAACCTTGGCTCTAGGTACTATCTGAAGTAGAGAGAGACAAAGATTAGAAGCTCATTCCCATTGAAAAGAACAGGGATTATAGTTAGGAAATGCACAGTGGCATTTAGGCAATCAGGAAATAAAGGAGTGACAGACCCTGTGGTGAGTCATACAAAAGGGTGATTCCCAGCAAGCTGCCCAGAAGCTGCTGGACATCCTCACTTCTGTCGTCTGTGGCAGCATCAACAATAGGCTGCCAGGGGGCGGCCGGATGGCTCAGTTGGTTAGAGCGCGGTGCTCATAACACCAAGGTTGCTGGTTTGATCCCCGCCTGGACCACTGTGAGCTGGGTCCTTCTTCCAAAAACCAAAACAACCACCACCACCACAAAAAGCAATAGGCTGCCAGTGCTGCAAGAGCAAAACGGCTTCTGTTTTGCTCTCATTTTCAAATATCACACCAGTACCTCTCACGGGAGGACTCTAAACCAGAACTCCACCAGTAAGAATGCATTTGGGAAATATAGTCTTTCGGTGTCCAGCCACTCTGATAAAGGAAGAGCTTAGAAATTTTGTTTTTAGAAAAGTCATAGAAAAGACAGGAATCTATGAGATAAAATTCTGTTGACTTGCATAACAATGACAAAAAATTTGTTCTTCCTCCCACACACTTTAGCTGTGATGGCACTAGCAGGTGACGTGGGGACTCCTGCCTGTTGGCTCTCTGAAGGCCCATGATTCCAGGAACCCAGCACTCTGATTCAGTGGCAAAGCCACCTTCCCCTGGGGGTCCCTAAGACATGGGCGTGTTTACTGTTCCTTGGTCAGTGCATTGGACCAGAGTCAGCTATGTTATCCTGTCACTAACCACCAAAATGAATGTTAACCAAGTACAGAAAAAGAAGTTGAACATAGAGGCCAGTCTAGGCAGAAGACTTTTCATTCACTGAAACCAGGGGACAAGTTCCTGGTTCTTGTGAATTAAAAGCTCACTTGTTTGAAAGTAACATGCAAAATTACTAAAAGAATGCTCCAGCATCCTTTCTGGTGTTCAGCCCATCCACAGATAGCAATTACTTCATTTACACATGTGGTATTTAATAAACTCATGGGTAATAAACTCAGTTCCTGACTAGAATGTGGATTTACAAGGCTCCACAAGTATTTATTAACCAAATATTATAATGGGGTATAATATCACCCTAAGAAGCATTGTGAAAGCTTTAGTATGTAAGACTCTAGAACTGAGAGGTGACGGGCAGTTCAGAAATCAAAGCGTTTGATTGTCCTGATCATCAAGAAATCTGTTGACTGATCAGTGTCCACGATGTTAGCGTTAAGCTGTTTTATGGTATTTAAGCAAAGCTTTTTACTTCTCCTTACAGAGTGAATTAGCCAAATGATGTAGGTTAAGCTATGTCACTAATCATGCAGATGTAAGAAAATTGGCAGGAGGGCGGGGGACTACAGAAAATTCTATTATAGTTAACCAAGCATCTCATTAACTTCATGAAATGACCCTTTAAGGAGAGTATGGAATGATATTATCCCAGTTCCACAGATGGTCATACATGGGCACAGATAAGAGAATTGCTCAACAACTCAGAGACCTGGATTTGAACCTGGGTGTGCCTGACTCTGAAACCCACACTACCAGGTCATGCTGCTTCCAGCTTTATTGGTAACAGGAAAGTACATTATTAGCAATGAGGAGGGCTGTTCCAATGAGAAAGCACCGTGAACAAAATTCTAAATTAGCGTTCTTTTAATTATTCTTCTGGGGAGATAGGTGTTTGGTATTCAAGCAAGGTCACATATTCTTATTAAAATTGCCAATGTGTACATAAATAATACCCTTGAGAGAACTGCTGCAAATGTCAAGATGGATGAAATTTAAACATCTTTAAGGAAATTCAAATCCAGGATCATTTAGTGACAGTCACTAACTATGGTAAGGAAGAAGATTTGGAGGCCAAACTTGTGAGTCGATTTAATAACACAGGTGCCTGTCCTGTCTCCTCCCCTGCGTTCTGGATTCCATAAGGTGAGAGACTGTCATTCCTTTTTGTATCTAACACTGGGAGATGGGATTCCAGTGGACAGCACTAGTACTGAACCGCATTGGCCTTCCTTGTTTACACGCAGTGAATGTCGACCAAAATGCTTCAGGGGCCCAGCTGGCAATGAAGTGAGCAATGGAGGGAGGATGTAAAATAATACAAAGTGGGGAGAATGGTGGAAAACGCCACAATGATGCCCAGTCTAGAGAGAACAGCAGATACAAGGCTCAGTTCAGTATTGCCACAATGAATCATGGCCCATTGATATCAGAGTTTTTCTTTTTTTAAGAAAAGCTAGAAGTCTATATTGTACATAAAATTATCTGATTTTTACAGGTGGATAGTTAATTCCGTTTTTAAGATTATGGGTGTGGACCAGGCTCTGAAGCCTCTTCTCTCAGTGTCAGTTCCGGCAGGTCCGTAGCTCTGACTTTTGTCTGCAGACTGTGCTCAGGAAGCCTGGCAGCTGCAGGAATGCTGAGCGCTGCACTGAAGCCACGCTGTAGCCCCGATTCTGAGGTCCTATATTGGCAGGCCTGATGTGTAGGGCCTTCATACAGAGTGGGCTCTGTGGTCCTATGTGCTCAGGCCCATTACAGAGCGGTCATTTGCCCACGGGGGATGGTAGTCAGAGTGACAGAGACTTCAGCTGAAAGGGCTGCCCTTTCACCTGCCCTTAGCAATGAACACTGAGACCTGATGGGTTCCAGTACTTGCCCAGTGTCTCCACCCTGCACCCCTGGCCCTTCCCACCACCACTAGATGACGTATTAGATCACAGAACTGGACACCCAAAAGCCTCCAGACCATATGTTTAAGAACATTTATTTTTGTCTATCAGGGGAGTTTGGCAGGGGTATAGTTAACTTTGTGAGAAAGTCATGTACTATGTAGTGGTTCAGACCACCTCTTGGTAGAATTACTCATAATGGTCTCTTTTATACAAACAGCTTCAACACCTGCTTCTCTCCCTAACCGAGCCTGGCCAGTCGGACGAATTTTAAAAGAACAATAGATCTTTTTAAGTAACTACCTGGGTAGCCTCCGGCAGTTAGTCTCTTTTTGTCTATATTGTTGTAAGTTAACCACCTGTCTAAATTGTTTTTAATTACAAAACTAATACATGTCTGTGAAAATTCAAACAAAACTCAAGTGCATAGAGTAAAAACCAAGTTCCTGTTAGCTCCTGGCCTATGTCAGATGGTAGCTATTGTTAGCAAATGATATTCCCCCCACCCTTTTTCTATTTTGCATATGCATGCACATGCACACATATGTGTGTATTTTAATATCTTAACCATAAATGGCAACATGTTATACCTATTGCCCCATATTATTCTCAGAGTTGCTCTGTTTATTAGACAATGCATGTGGGAGGTGAACATGAAGTTCTCCAACCATCTTTTAGCTTATAGATTTTTTTATGAATTTGAATATGTGCATGAAGCATAACTAAAACACTTTATTCAGAATTGGAAGCGTATCCAGAGATGGATGAGGTTTTAAAATTTTGATAACTAAGAAGTACAGCCCTACCCAGCTCTATGTGATGAATACAGTCTTGAAAAGTATTATGTTAATTGAACTTGTAAATTGAATCATAATATAAAAGTGTCTGGGAAACTGGTTATTGCAAAGGACTCAACAGTGAGTGATGTTAATAGGAAATGTTATTTAGGAATGAAAGTGACCATCCCTAGTAGACCATTTGTGAACCAATACATTTTCTTTGTCCTAAGTTTGTCCTAAGTTGGGGCACTCTGTATGTGAGCTTGACCAACCCCAGTGCAAGCCTGATGGAATTGCAAGAAATTCCCTTTTCTTTCTTAGATGTTTTGATGTTTTATCAAAGCATAAGCCAGACAAAGAGGAGGACTGACTTTTAAAAGCTGGTTGGCATAAGAGATCTCTCCCTTCCCCCACGCTCTTAGGTACAGCTTGCTAAACTCTAAAACATCTCTTAGAAAGTGGTCCAAATCTATCAAAACTCATTGGACAAAACTATTTGGTCTCATATGATTTGATTCACCTGGATTCAAACCAAGAAGTCCTGGCTAAAAGGCAAACTGTTAACCAATATTCATGGTTGTGAAAGCATGCGAACTGGACCATTCCTTGAAAATTTCCTGCAGGGGAAATCCAAGACTCCTACCTAGTCTGTCTTATTGCTTTCCATCTTTCTGTCCCCGTTTGCAGGAGCATCACCTGCAACTGTTTTATTTTAAAGCAAGGTTTTAAGCAGACATTGTTCTCAGCCTGAAAGGCTTTTTTTTTTCCTTCCCTCAAGAACAGAATTTTATTATTATGCTTCATGATTTATTGAAAATGTCCAGATAGAAAACAAATGTCTTTCATTAGTTAGAGAAAAGAAAGGGGTTGCACCTGAACACACAACTTGAGTTCTGTGTTTTACATTTTAAAATTTCAGTGAACTGGATAATCCATGGAACCTAGGACTCTGATCAGTTTATCAACAAATATTGTCTCTAGTCTGTGAAAGCTATGAATCCTCAGGTACCTTGCCTAACATATATGCAAAGATATAAATTAGCATTAAAACAACCTGCCAGAACAAAATTCATATATATGTAGTTGGTAAATCCTGAAAGGGTTATGTGCCCAAAGTTTGCTTGGTTCGCAGAATGAATTGCTATATAAAGTGGCTAGATTTCTGGCAATTCCCAGGAAGCAATTTGATTCATCATGAGATGAAATATCGTCCACAGTTTCACTGAGTTCCAGAATCTCTTAGGAAATCTGGACTCTGCAGCCCTCTTCAATACCCCAACGGGTGGGTCGGAACTGGTAATTTCTATGGCAGCAAGAAGCCTCCAACAGCAAGAAGTGGGTGGGGCCTTGGAGGTCCTGTGTTGGTGACATAAAGGTGGGAAGCTGCTCAGGTATGAATTCTAGACTCTCAGTTTCCGTGTTCTGCCAGTTCTTGGCTGGCTGAGTTAAGCCTCTTCAGGTCACAAGTAACAGAAGTGGGAAATTTCTACCAGGGATTCAAGGGTAGCTAAGGAACCAAGGGCAGGAAGAACCTCACAGGACTGGAACGAGACATAGGTAGAGTTGTTTCTCAGGGGTCATTCACTCACCTTGCCTGACTTCTCTGTATGTCTGCTTTATTTCTCCCTTGCTAGCATATGGCTGAGTTGTCTGCCCCCAGTGTGGTTTCCAGTTTTGTTTTTTAAATTTTCTTCTCTTTATTTTAACAGATACTGACTGAGGTCTTTGAATCCAAATTCCCCAAAAGAAAGCATTTGATGAGTATAAATTTGGTCAGGTGTCCAGTCCAGGGTCAATTAGCCTTGGCCAGGGGGCTCAAACATGGCTGCTAATATCCTTTCCCATCCTACAGGTGGGTGGGTGCATAAGAGCAGTGTGAGCCGGCAGAACCCACAAAAGTACCTAATACATTTTGTAAATTTGGGGACAATCACCTCACATCTCAGAGCCTCAGTTTTCCTCCTTTATAAAATGGAGAAAAAAACCACTTGCTTCCCAGGATGGTTGTAGAATCTACATGCAACAATTTGAAAATTAGCTGTTAACGCTAGGAGCATTAAAAACCGGTGAAGTTTTGCTTAGTCTAGAACAGCATTCACTGACTCAATATTTATTGAGCACTTACTGTACACTGGGATTACTTTTCAATACAAAAGTAAAAAGTAAAGATAAATTCTGGGAGCAGAATGTATTGTAGTAATAAAGAGAACAAGTATTGGAGTCAGACAGATCTGGGTTGAATCATCCTTCTACCAGTTATTAGTTGTGTGGCTTTGGGCAAGTTTCCTACCTCTGAGCCTCAGTTTTCTCAACTGTAAAGTGGGAGCACTACCTCCTATTACAGCCTATGCAGTCCTACTTGATCTAGCTGCACCCCAGCTCTCTCCCAAATTGATCTCTGTCCTCAAGTGTCTCCAGCCTTATGCACCTCCCTCCCTCTGGTTCCTCCATCACGCTGAGCTTGATCCGGTCTCAAGGCCTTTACAACTGCAATTTTCTCTGTCTAGAATGCTCTTTCTCCTGATCTTGATAAAGCAAGCTCCTTCTTTACTTTCAGGTCTCTGCACAAATATCCGCTTCTCAGATGTAACCATGTTACCTAAATATGTCTCCCCTGTACCCCATCCACCATGCTCCTCTCTCTCCAAAGCACTTACTACTCCTAAAAGTATATACTCATTTGATTTCCTCTTAGCTCTCACCCTTACTAAAACACAAGTTCCAAGATGGAGGGGCTCTGTTCTTTTACACTGATGTTCCTGCAGGCCTAGACTAGAGCCTGACACTGTGTACATACTGTCAAATACGTGGATGATGAGTGGTTCCTTCATAGGGCTGCTGGGAGAAGAGGTGATTCAACTAGTCATGGTATGAAAGTACGGATCACACACCTGGCACAGAGTAAGAACTAGTACTGGGTTGAATAGTGTTCCCTTCCAAATTCATGTCCATCCAGGACCTGTGACTATGGCTCATTTGGAAATAGAATATTTGCAGATGTTATCATGTTAACATGAGGTCACACTGGATTAGAGTGGACCCTAATCCAACGACTGGTGTCTTTATAAGAAGATGGAGATTTGAACAGAGAATCACACAGGGAGAATACCATTTGACAACAGAGAAGGAGATCGAAATGATACTGCCATGGGCCAAGGACTGCCACACATAACAGCTTTATAAGGAAGATACAAAGTGAGGATTATTGTTTTATCAGAGGAAGAAACTGAAGCAACAGTTACTGAAGCTGAAGTCAGTATCTGCTCCTCCATGGAGATAAAAATGCATTGTCTGAATATACAGTTATTAGGCCTTATGTGACATGTGCCATGTTTTGTGCTTTGCGTCTTTTTCCTAATTGGGAAAAAGGAAACTGGAAGCATCAAATTTGGGAGACACATCACTCAAGTGTCTTCCTGGAAGAACATGTTCCTTTACCTCAGAAAAAGAACAGTTCCTGACCTTCTGCAACTCCAGCTTTTAAAACTAAACCACAGGGTTTGGTCCTAGTGGCTATAAATGACAACGACGTTGGGGAGAGACGCCTGTGCTTCCAGGACTAGACAGCTCTGTGTGTCACACAGCTGGATTGTGACAACAGCTCTGTGCTTCTTCTGTAAGTTAAGTAGAAAATGGTGTCTCCCAAGAGTTTCATTGCTCTCTCAGCCACCTAGATCTTGCTCTCCAGAAGGGAAGGAGAGAGGAAACTAAGGCATGAGGGAGACCAAATCATCCTTGAAAGCTCCAACCCGGAGACTTCTAGACTAAAAGCACAACTGGATAAACAAGGTAATGGCAGGGGTTTGTTGACAGTCGTTTGTGTAAGCAAATGCTTAGTACGCTACCAGGAAACGCACAGCCTTCTGCTGCAAACAAGACGAGGAGGACTAAACTGCACTCTTGTTGCTGGCTGATGAGCTGGGCCCAATTTGTTGCCTTTCACTCCTTGTGAGAAAGCGCAGAGGCCCTTGTGTGCGATCTCAGCGCCCCTGCCAGGAGATGCCGGGAAGGAGGAGGGAAAACCCTCCCGGAAGAATGTTTTCTTTGCAGTACTGAAGAGAGCCCTAAAGTAGGCGCAGGTGCGGTGAGATGTCAAATCCTCCACCCTGTCCTCGATCACCTTGTTCTCGAAAGATCTTGGTCTGTCTTACCCGTGCCGTTGTGTAAATGGAGGCAGAGCGGAAAGAAGAAGGAGGAGGGGCAAGCGTCACCTTTCTCAATGCAGGAAACCGAGAAAGGATCGGTTTTCCTACCTACGCGTCTAAAATTGTTGCCCAGTTGCCACATCACAAAGGCAGGGGAGGGGAAAGCAGAGGAAGGCTCAGGGTCCACCTTGAACTGCGGCTCTTAAGCCAGGTGGAGAAAGTTCGGGCCTTCGGCGAGACGTTGCATCACGCAAAGTTTGCAAAGAACTTAGGGATTTTCCCTAGGGGGCTCACTCTCCTTGCCGGAAACGGTCAAAGGCAAGAGCAGAGAGCTGGGTGCGGGCAGCGGGAGGAGAAATCAGACCTCGTTTGGGGCTCAGGAGTGAAAGGGAGGTCACTAAGCGATCGGACGGCGTACTGCAGGACGGACTCCCGCAGGTCCACGAGCGCTCCGCCGCTCCCCATTAGGTGGCACGTCTGCGCCAGCCGGGAGCGAGTGGCGGCGCGGTCGTGCGGAGGGGGCGCGGTTTAGACACCTGTGCTCCTCCGCCCAGAGCCGAGGTGGCAGACGACTGGGAGCGCCGAGCCCGCCCGAGCCCGCGGCGGGCGGACGTGCCCGGAGCCAGGTGGAGGCGGACGCCTGGACCTCTGCGCGCGAGGTGCGGACGCTAGAGCCCGAGAGGCGCACCTATTGGCGGGCGCCCGGGGCCCCGCCCGCCCTCCGCCCCCGGAGCCTGACCGGCAAGTGCAAGGGCGGGGGGGGCCGTGCAACCTAAAGGCACTGGCGCGGCGGCGGCGGCGGACCCGGTGCACCATGGCCGAGCTGCTGCGGAGCCTGCAGGATTCCCAGCTCGTCGCCCGCTTCCAGCGCCGCTGCGGGCTCTTCCCGGCGCCGGATGAAGGTCCCCACGAGAATGGCGCGGGCCCAGCGGAGGGCGCAGTGCGAGCGCCGGAGGACGGACATCCCCCTGAAGCCAACGGCAAAGGTGGCTGGGGTCCGGCCAATGGGCTGCGCAGAGCCCCGGACCCGCAGGTAACCGCGCGCCAGGTGTCCGCCAGGGTGGAGGCGAGGGAGGGGGCAGCCCTTTCCGCTGCCTGTGGACTAGCTGGTCCAGGAGACTCGGCCGAGCCTGCGGGGCCGAGAGGGCGCCATCCCCGCCAGCGACCCGGCTCCCGGAGCTGTGTGTGGAGGGGAGAAGGGGGGGCTGGAGAATCCAGTCACTAGGATGCCACCCTCTAACGCTGCCAGGTGGCAACCAGGTCTGTTCAGACTTACAGTGCGCCCCCGAGCTTTACATGCAGTCTATTTAGAGATCTACCTTCGTAAGTAGTTAAATTTATTATGTTCATGTATATTCTTCCAAATGTGCAAGAGTTACGTAATTGAAAGGAGGGGAGACGTCCTTGGCATTTTCACTTAGAGGCTTCCCTGGGGAGAAAATTTGAGAATTACCCCAGGAGTTTCCGCCGCATTCCCCCTTTCCTGACCCACACTAAGGAGGTGGAGCGGGGCCCGCAGTGTGCTCTCCACCTTCTTGCAGCACCAGCTCTAAGGACAGAACTTGAGGGTTAATTATTGCTCCTGGAGAGATTTGCAAACCTTACTGCCCTGTGCCCTGCCTGCGTTCCCCCCCCCCCCCAGTGATGAGATCCTAACAGCGCTTCTCCCTCCTCCCTTTTCCAAAGTCTTGGGGTCCCTCCAGCCTGATGGGTCTTGTAAATTGGCACCAGGGACTTTCAACAGATAACTGCCAGGAGGGACGCTCGCTACGCTCCCCTCTAGGTGGCCCGAGTGTGGTTATACAACCCACTGCGGCAGTGCAGGGACACTCCGGGCGAGAGGGACCAACCGGGACACAGGTGCCCATATGCCAGGGCCGCTGTCTGCCAGGGCGGGCGGAGCGCTGGCCCTGGGAAAGAGGGCTCTCTGTCGCAGTGAGATGCCCTGGGCACCCACAGAAGCTGCCCTTTCCGTGGGGGAAGTAAAAAGTGTGACACAGCAGGATAGAAGCCAGGTATTAACAATTCCAGCTCTCTCTTTTTTGGCGGGAGGTGAAGGAAGCCACATTTTTTTGTTCCTAGAAGTTTTGGTGACAGGAAGATGACATTTATGTGTTGATGTCTAGATCTAGTAACAAGAATTGTGAAGAACCTGACTTCTATGTGGAGTGGAACACTGTGGGCGTTGAATTACAGAATTCAGAGGGTCGGTGGGGGTTGTGTGTTCCACTCTAGAAAAATCCTCCTTTACAATACTTTTTTTCTCCTTTTATTTTTCCTTCTCTGTCCCACATGACATCCAGTAAATTATGGATGAGTTTGAGACACCACTCCCTGCATTCTTGTGACTTGTCTTCAAAAAGTGAGGGGCTAAGAACTCATCACATGCCTGAAAGGTGGAAGGATGTTTCTGTGCACTCACTGTTTACACCCACAGACACATGCACAGGCTGCTCTCGCCTTAAGCTTCTGCTGTGTCCGTAATTCAGGAAACTAAAGAAGAGTGCATTTTACCGCTGCTGCTTTTCAAACTCTTAAACATTACCATTGGTAACATGTTCTGGAAAAGGGCCCTGTGGCCCTTTAAAAGCATGTTAAGCAGATTTCTTGAGAAAGGTGTCTTCTTGCTGCTGGTCATTCAGTGAGCCAAATGGAAGGGCTTTTCTCCTTCCCATCCAACACACAACTCACTCACTATGGAGCAAGGAAAAGTAAGAGAGAGGGCTAAAAATTCATGATAAGAAATCACCATGTTGTATGTGATGGAAAATAAAGACCATGAGAGCATTTGATAAAGGAGAGGTTAGTGAACATTTTTAAAGTTATGTTGGTTTCCAGTGACTTGGGAAGATTAATTTGCAAATACAGGTGGAGTTCCCCCCAAAAAGATTTCATACCTGCCCCAGATAATTGATAGGACTCGTAGTGGACAGTGGGGGAAACTTTTCTCCAACAGATATCCTTCCCCTTTGCCCAGCCTGTGGCCTGCCTGAGCTGCCTGTCCTTTCTCTACGTAATCCACATTCATCCTTCAGTTTCAAAGGTCAGTTCCTCAAGAGACACCTTTACTCACCTTCCAGTCTCACCCATCTTTTATAGGTTCTCTTTGCTTCTTGGGTTTCTTCATTGGATTTTATCACACTGTGTAATGAAGCCCTTGTGTGGAGATCTGATTATTGCCAGTGGTCTGGTGTGCTCATGATTTTCTTCCATGCCTGGCACGGGGGAGCTCAGCTGATTCTGGAAATAAATGAATGCAGATCACAATGTAAAATCAGCCCTTTTGAAGCAAGACAAGCAGATTTCTTGCAGAGAGGTGTCTTCTTGCTGCTTGAGAACCCTGGGCTTCCCGTGAGCCAAATGGAAGGGCTTTCTACCTTCCCATCCAACACACGACTGCACTCACTTCAGAGCAGGAAAAACTCAGAGAGGGCTAAGAAAATCAAGACAAAGAATTGAAGGTTTTTCAAAATTTAAAAATGAATATTGAAAATCAAAAATTTCCACATAGCCTAGAAGGTCAGGCAACATAAAAACATTGATTTAAGACCATTTAAACAGTAGAGAAGTTGTTTACTTCATTTGAGTGACTACGTTGTAGCAAATCTACTTTTCTCAAACTCTACATTTTCTATAGTTATTTTAATTCTTAAAACAGAATGTGACTGACTAAGGACCTTCCATTACAAATTCTCTTAACACCACATGCTGCCAGCTTAAAGATTAGCTACATCTTTTACAAACCAGGACTGGTCTTGGCTTGTACAAAGCTGTCATTGAACAAAGCCAACTGGACCTCGGATACCGGTATGTCCTAGTAATCGTGAATTTCACAGACAGAAGTCTGAGTTCTGAAGGATTAAATGCTTTGTTGCGAACTTACCAGATACCTGCACAGTCAGGTCTTTTGACTCTCAAGTCTAAACTTCTTGTTCTGATCACGATGATAGAGTAGGTAAATGCTGTCCTTTCCTCCTCTCCTGACCACATCAAAATTACAACTAAACTACAGAACAACTATTATTGAGAATCACCTGAAGTCTAGCTGAACCGAAGTCCTATAACTAAGGACAGATGGAAGATGCCATCTGGCAACTGGGATGGGTGGAGAGATGGAACAGGCTGTCTGTCTGACACCTTCGTGTGGTGCTTAAAAATTGTGAATGTATCTCAGCAGTGGAGGTTCTCTCTAAGGAGTTTGGGGTCCCAACGCCACACCAGGCTCCCCAGCCCAGGGTTCCAGTGCCAGGAAGTTAGTTTTCACAACTTCTGGCTCTGAAAACCAGCAGAGATTGTGGCTGAGTGAGATGGAGGATGGCTGGAGTCCCAGGTGCTCTTCTTAAAGGGCCCACACATGGATTTACTCGCTGATGGACTCACTCATTCTGAGTCCAGTGCTGGGACAGCAGCTTGAAAGGCACCAGGGACATATGGGGAGGAACTGAGCTGTCTGGCTTCAGGGAGAGGGGAGAAGGTGCAGCTTTGTCCCAGACAGAAGTGCTGGCAGAAGCCATAGTTCCTTTGTTGAGCCCCACCTGGCATGTAGATGCAGGAAGCCACCATATCTGAGTCTCCATCAGCTTGGCTAACACTGTTCATCCCACCCTGGTGATTCCCTAAGACCTCGCCCCACCCAAGCCACCTCCAGTGTCTTTTCCATACAAATGGCCTATCTTGGTTCATCCTAAAATTTCTCAAATGTTCACAAACCCCCAACAAGTAGCATCTGGCATTGGCATGCCCTGTACCTCTTGCTAAGAAATCCCAAGCACAGCACTGGTGGCAGCCAGCCTCAGTTTGCACCTCCAGGCACCTCAAAACCAGCACAAGTGGCAACCATCTCCAGATCACATTGTAGCTCATACCAAGTGGTTCCGGACTGGGCACAGGCAGTGGCTGACCTTGGCCTGCAACAGAGCCCCTCCCAAGAGGCCCCAGAACCAACACACCTGGTGGCCAGCTTCAGACCACACCAGAATGTCACTCAACCACCTTCACAAAAAGACACACCCAAATGGCAGACTGGGTAGACACCCTAGCCCTGCTAAAGTGAATCCTGCGTTGTAGGGTCAGCCCCTACACAACAGCTCCTCCACTGTAGTCATGGCAAGTCTTCACAACCAATCAGCCAGAGGGTCAATCCCTCCCACTGACATGCAAACAGCAACCAAAGCTCAGCGACAAGAAGAAGGCATACACATCCCACACAAGTGATACACCTGGAGCACCCAGCTCAGGTGACTAGGGAGATTGCACCACTGGGCCCCATAGGACACCTACTACATAAGGCCACTCTACCAAGACTGGGTGAGATAGCAGCCCTACATTGAACATACAAACACAGGGAGACAGCCAAAATGGGGAGACAAAGAAACATAGCCCAAATGAAAGAACAGAATAAACTCCAGAAAAAGAACTAAACAAAATGGAGACGAGTAGCTTTCTCTTCTGGTCCCAGGTATTTGGGAGCTATGAACTTGGTTGCAGACATGACCAAGTCCAAGAACCACACCACACACAACCAGTCCTGAAAATGGCACAGAAATGGCATCAAGAACCCCTAATCACAAAGATACAAATCTCTTAAGGGGGTGGACCCCAAGTTCCTGAGGAACATGCACTTTCCCAAGTAGCAGAACAAGAAGGACCTGCAGAAGATGCTCGCTGACAATGCCAAGGTCATGAGTGCATGGGCTGAGGCTATCAAGGCCCTCGTAAAACCCAAGGAGGTCATTTATTTACTCGTACAAATAAACCTGAGGCAAGACCTGTAAAAAAAAGAAAAAAGAAGAGAGAGAGAGAGAGAGAGAGAGAGAGAGAGAGAGAGAGAGAGAAAGGCAATCTACCAGATGCAGAGTTCAAAACACTGCTTATAAGGTTGCTCAATGGTCTCAGGGAGAACTTCAACAAAGAGCTAGGAAACATAAAAATGGAGATAGAAAACATAAAAAGGAACCAGTCAGAAATAAGCAATACAATAACTGAAATGAAGCATGCATTAGAGAGAATCCACAGTAGATGAGATGAAGCAGAGGATTGAATCAGCAATTTAGAAGGTAGCAGAAAACACCCAATCAGCACAGCAAAAAGAAAAAAAAAGAATGCAGAAAAATGAAAATAGCTGAAAGGGCCTCTGGGACAACATCAAGCGTGCCAACATTCGCATCATAGGGGTACCAGAAGTAGAAGACAGCAAGGAATTGAAAACCTAGTTGAAGAAATAATAAGAAACAGAAAACTAATAATAATAAGAAACAGAAAACTTCCCTAACCTGGTGTAGGGAATAGACATACAAGCCCAGGAAGAGATTCCCAAACAAGATGAACCAAAAAAGCCCACACCAAGACACATCATAATTAAAATGGCAAAGGTTAAAGACAAAGAGAGAATGTTAAAAGCAAGACAAAAGCAGTTACTTACCTACAAGGGAGCGCCCATCAGATTTATCTGATGTCTCAACAGAAACTTTGCAGGCCAGAAGAGATTGACACGAAATATTCAAAGTGATGAAATGCAAGGACCTTCAACTGTGAATACTCTATGCAGCAAGGTTATCATTTACAATTGAAAGACAGATAGAGAGCTTACCAGATAAGTAAAAGCTAAAGGAGTTAATCACCACCAAACCTGTATAACAAGAAATGTTAAAAGGACTTCTTAAAGAAGAAGAAAGAGAAGGAGAAGAAGAATAAAAAATATGAGTACTAAAATGGCAATAACAACATATCTATCAACAATTACTTTAAAAGTAAATGGATTAAATGCTCCAATCAAAAAACATAAGGTGGTTGAATGGATAAGAAAACAAAACACATATCCTGCGTGCAAGAGACCCACTTCAGATTGAAAGACACACACAGACTGAAAGTAAAGGGATGGCAAAAGATATTTCATGAAAATGGAAACAAAAATGAAAAACTGGGGTAGCAATAATTATACCAGACAAAATAGACTTTAAAAAGTTATAACAAGAGACAGCGGACCCAGTAATTCCACTTCTGGGTATTTATCCAAAGAAACCCAAAATGCTACTTTGAGAGGACATGTCCATCCATATGCTCATTGCAGCATTATTTACAGTAACTAAGATATGGAGGTAACCTGGGTGTTCATCAGTGGATGAATGGATAAAGAAGAGGAGGTACATATATACAGTGAACTATTACTCAGCCATAAAACAAGAATGAAATTTTGCCATCAGCAACAACCTGGATGTAACTAGAGGGGATTGTGCCAAGTGGAGTAAACCAGACAGAGAAAGACAAATGTCATATGATTTCACTTATAGAATCTAGAGAACAGGATAAATGAACAATTAAAACAGAAACAAGCTCATAGATACAAAGAGCATTTTGATGGTTGCTGGATGGGGAGGTTGGGAGGATTGGCGAAGGGAGGAAGGGGATTAAGAGGTACAAATTGGTAGTTACAAAATAGTCATGAGGATGTAGAGTATAGCATGGGGAATACTCATATAGTCAGTGGTATTGTAATAACTATGTATGGTGTTAGATGGGTACTGGATTTATTGAGGTGATGACCTCGTAAATTATATAAATGTCTAATCACGGTGTCGTACCCCTGAAACTAATATAATATTGTATGTCAACTGTAATTGAAAAATAAAAAGCATTTGTTAAAAAGTCTAAACTTATTTCTACTGTGCACCTTTCAGGGGAAAATTCTAAGGCTTCATTTTGTCTGTCTCATTGAGAAGGTGTGAGGTATTGGGGCTTGACGGGGAGCAGGGTAGAGATTTGGTAGAAAGAGAGAGAATTGTTTTTGGTGTGCAAGGGTAACTGGTTTGCAAGGGTAGACATTGGAGGACATTCCTGGCAGTCGTCCAGAGCAAGAGCCAAGAGCAAGATGCAGGGATCCTGGGATTGAGCTAGGAGGGCAAAGACCCAATCAGAATTGTGTTTATTTGTTTGGGGGTAAAGCCAGTCTTGGATATAATGGTATTTTGATTTTTATCATCTTTGCTTACTCAACACAGTTGCATTAAGTTAGACTTTGTAGTGCTTTTTCCCATCATTACATTAGAACAAGATAATTTTTCCAAATTACACTGTGCTCAGTAAATATTCTTTGATAACTACCGTGTTTCCCCTAAAATAAGACCTAGCTGGACAATCAGCTCCAATGCATCTTTTGGAGCAAAAATTAATATAAGACTGGGTCTTATATTATATATATGACATATATAATATAATATTATATAATGTATATTATATACATTATATAATAATATATAAGACCCTCTCTTATAGTAAAAAAAGACCAGCTATTATATTATATTACATTATATTATATTATAAACACGTGGTCTTATAGTAAGATAAGACTGGGTCTTATATTAATTTTTGTTCCAAAAGACACATTAGAGCTGGTTGTCCAGCTAGGTCTTATTTTCGGGGAAACACAGTATTTGCTGAGACATAGTTCTAAAGTTGGGTTGGGGAGGGGGTCAAAGATAGGTTATTATTAGAATTGTTTGCTCTCGAAACATGTGGGACCCCACAAGTTTTTCAATCTAAAAAAACCCACCCTTGATTCGATTGGCTTGCTAAAGTGCCAAGAACCATCACAGGAATCTGGAGACCTGGATCTGGCTCTGTTTTGGTGTTATTTTGAATTTCTCTGGATCTCAGTTTTCCCATCTGCAAAATGAGCAGAGTGGAATAGAACCATGGGTTTCTAAGTGTGACTAAATTACAGTCAGTTAGAAGAGCTTTAAAATCAAAAGAAAAAGACCAGGATTCAAGTCAGAAGTGGGGACAGAGGTGGGAAGCTCTGAATTATCTTCTCCAGTGACCCACCACCCACCAGTGTTTTCAGGATAAGGTGGTGATGGCTGAAGGCAGTGATCATGGTAGCTGCGACATTTTAGCTTGGTTATAACTAAACTGGCGAACTGGTTGTACTTCAAGTTTTGATTATCTTTCAGATGGATGTTCAAATTTGCATTGGTAAAATCAGCCCCTTTGAAAAGGTACATTTTGATCATCTTTTTCTAATTACATATATCCTTGGAAAAATACAAAGAAAAAGTTAGATCGATGCCCATTATACCATAACCAGAGATAATTATTCAGTAAATATTCAACTTGAATTTTAATGGCAATATGTTATTACTTCATACCATGGATATACCATAATTTAGTTGGCCTATTGCTGGGCCTTGAAGTTGTTTCCAGTTTTTGCATTGAAAACAACATCTTTGTACAAGTATCTTTCCACCTGTCTTGATTGTCTTCTTTGTTTAATTGAGATATAATTGACATATAACATTATGTTAGTTTCAGGTGTACAACATAATGATTCAGTATTTGCCTGTGTTGTGAAATGATCACCACAGTAAGTCTAGTTAATATGCGTCACCACACAGTTACAAGTTTTTTCTTGTGATGAGAATTTTTAAGATCTATTCTCTTAGCAACTTTCAAATATACAATACAGTGTTGTTGACTATAGTCACCATGCTGTACATCACATCCCCAGGACTGTCTTATTTTATCATTGGAAGTTGGTATCTTTTGACCATCTTCACCCATTTTGCCCACCCCCTTAACCCCTACCTCTGACAACCACCAATTTGTTCTCTGTATCTGAATTCAATTCTTTTGTTGTTGTTCTTATTGTTTCTAGATTCTACATATAAGTGAGATCACACAGTATTTGTCTTTCTCTGTCTGACTTATTTCACTTAGCACAATACCCTCAAAGTCCATCTCCAAGGTTGTAGCAAATGGCAATATATCCTTTTTATGGCTGAATAATATTCCATTTTGGTGTGTGTGTGTGTGTGAGTGTGTGTGTGAGTGTGTGTGTATCACAGTAGCTTTATCCGTTCATCCACCAGTGGATACTTAGGTTGCTTCCATATCTTGGCTATTGTAAATAATGCTACAATGAACGTGGGGTGCATATATCTTTTTGAGTCAGTGTTTTCTTTTTCTTTGGATAAACACCCAGAAGTGGAATTGCTGGATCACATGGTAGTTCTGTTTTTAAGTTTTTGAGGAACCTCCATACTGTTTTCCACAGTGGCTGCACCAATTTACATTCCCACCAACAGTGCGTAAGGGTTCCCTTTTTCCCACATTCTTGCCAACATTTGCTATTTCTTGTGGTTTTGATAATAGCCATTCTAACAGGCGCTGAGGTGATATCATTAGGATTTTGTTTTACATTTCCCTTATGATTAGTGACATCGAGCATCTTTTCATGTACTTGTTGGCCATCTGTATGTCTTTTTTGGAAAAATGTTTATTCAGATCATCTGCCCATTTTTTAATCGAATTATTTTGTTTTGTTTTGTTTGCTATTGCATTGCATGAGTTCTTTATGTATTTTGGAAATTAGCCCCTTATCTGATATATGATTTACGAATAGTTTCTCCCTTTTGCTAAGTTGCCTTTTCATTTTGTTCATGGATTGTTTTGCAGTGCAGTGCCTTTTAGTTTGATGTAATCCTACTTGCTCATTTTTGCAATTTTTGCCTTTACTTTTAGTGTCAAATTAAAAAAAAAAATTGTCAAGACTGAGTTAATCTTTGAATCTCGTCTTAATTTAAGTTTCCAGACTTGCAGTTGCTGGTAGAAATATGCATATATTACGGCTTTTAATAGGTGTTGCCAATTTGCTCTGCAGAAAGGATGTACTAGGATACATAGCAATGAATGCGGCACTTTCCACACCCTCACCAATATTAGGTATTAACACTGTCTTTCATCTTTGGGAAAAAATAGGCCATTTCAGCTTCTATTTCATCTTTTCTTCCTTTATTTCCAGCTGACATTTATTGATCAGCAGCTGCACTTCTAGGGCAGTCCTAAGCCTTAAGGGTATAAAGATAAATAAGATTTAGCTCTTGCCTTGGGAAAGCCACAAAGAAAATGGTGCAATGCAAAAAATACTGGAATGAAAGGGTACATATATGGTCGGGGAGACAATCACAGGAGTAACTCACCATCCCTACAGGAGCCCATGAAGTCTTGAGTCGGGGCTTAAAGAGTGAGTAGGAATCAAACAGACAAAAATGGGAGAATCTCTTTGTCTGGACATCTCATGTGACAAAACATAAAGACGTTGTCATTTTGGGTGAAGAGGGACAAATTTAGCTTGGGTATAGTAAGGGTCCCAGCAGGAAATAGATGGCGTACTGAAACCCTTAAAAAGTGATTAAAAGGGCAAATTTTGTGTTATGTAATAATTTACCTCAATTAAAAGAAAAAAGGACATAAGCTCTACTCCACCTTCTTGTGAAGGAAGTGTAACTTCCCTCTCCTTGAGTGTGCGCTACACACAGTGACTTCCTTCTAGAGTACAATAAGGAAAGAGGGAGAAAAAGAGGAGTAATTTTGTAGCATGGAAACCTGGCAGATGTGACCTCAGCCCGGGGAGCGAGGTTAACAGTGACAGGGATAAGTCATGTTGACCGTATGTGCTCTTGATGCACAGTGAAATGATATATTCTTGATACGTGCTGAAAAGGGCACTTCTCCCCAAAAGTGGTCTCCTCCCCAAATCCCATGCCCTCAGTCTAACCACGAGAAAGACATCAGCCAAATCCCAGTTGAGGGACATTCTACAAAACACCTGACCTGTATTCTTCCAAACTGTCACGGTCATCCAAAATGAGGAAAGTCTGAAAAACTGTCACAGACAAGTGGAGCCTCCGGAGACATGATGACTAAATGTAATTGTGGGATCCTGAAACAGAAAAAAAAAAAAAAAAAAAGAACATTAGGTAAAATGTAAGGAAGTCTGAATAAAGTATGAACTTTAGTCAATAATAATGCATCACTATTGTAGCAAATATATCATACTAATAATACAAGATATTGGTGATAGGGGAAACTGGCTGCAGAGTATATGGGAAGGATGTGGAGTACATGGGAACTCTTTGTCCTATGTTCCACATTTTTCTAATTGAAAACTGTTCTAAAAAATGAAGTCTATTTAAAGTTTTTAAAGAGGGGGTGGGTAATTGAAGAGAGTTCAAAGATGGGCTCATTTACAAAGGCGTGGGCAGCATTGGAAAAAAGCACCATGGGTAGGTGAAGCATCTTGCAGAAGGCAGCTTCAGCCTAAAGAAAGCAAGGAGAGAGGATAGATAATGTTTTGGTAACCCCAGACCCAAGGAGGGTTCAGGTGTCAGAGAGAGGCCCCTGCCTTAAGTAGAGAAACATAGCCACTGGCTGGAGGAGTGGGGAAAATACAGACTGTGCCAAAAAAAAAAAACATACGTATATTTTAAGAAAGGAAAAAACTATTAATTGTAATACTCAATATATACTGATAACAAAAGATGAATGAATACAAGTCACATTTGACTTCTGCAATTATAAGAGGTGCTCAAGGGGGTGGCCGGCTGGCTCAGTTGGTTAGGGCGCCAGCTCTGAACAACAGGGTTGCTGGTTCGATTCCCACATGGGCCAGTAAGCTGCGCCCTCCACAATTAAATTGAAGGACAACAACTTGGAGCTGATGGGCTCTGGAGAAACACACTGTTGCCTAATATTACCCAATAAAATTAAAAAAAAAAAAAAATTTAAAAAAAAAAAAAAAAAAAAAAATAAGAGGTGCTCAAAGTGGTTACCATCAGCGTCCAGATACTTCTGATTACGGTGAACTACTGTTTGAGCATAGGTGACATCGCTTAAAATGTGTATACATTTTTTTGGCACCCTTGGTATATATCTCAAACTCTGTATGCCCCCTCATATTCTGCCAGTGCCACCCTTTGGCCAAATTCAGTCAAAACCCAGGGAGCTCGGGTGCCTGGCTGATACAGTGCCTAATGGTCAACCTCTCTGGAGAAAGGTAGAAATTGGATCTGGAAGGACAAACGGAGAATATTCTGAGCACAGGTTGCATAAAGAATTTGGTGTGGTAATTTAATACTGGCTGGAATTTGGGGTTAGAACCAGAGTTTTAGGCTGAAGACTTCGGGTGGCTATCTGCAGAATTTGGGTTTCATCCTTTAGACTGGGGGATGGCAAATCAACTTCATCCCATGTGCCAACTCAGAATTGGCAACTGGGACACTGGGAAAGGAAAGGTTCTTGGGGTGTCACTGTGCTTAATTAATGGGAAAGAATGTGGGATGGAATGGCGACACCTGTATCTAGAGAGTCTGACACTAAAGCATTTAGGAAATGGTGATGTTATTGTCCAACAGCAGACAATATGGGACTAACATGAAATCAAGCCTTACTATCTGTTTTGAGGTTCTTGGTGATACTTTGAGTGTCTCCCTCACCCACAAACACCTTAAGAGGTAGGAGACCACAAATGGTTTCTTAAGACATAGGTTGCCATGCTCTGAATCATGGGACCCCCATCATTATAGCTATAAGCTGGTTGGATTGGGGGTCAGCCCTTGAGTCAAAGGCAGCCTTCTATTGGCTGGTCAGCATCTTCTGAAATAGCCTGGCACGAGAACTTTGTTCACCTGGGATACTGCCTAATGGAGCTCCCTGAGGGAGTCTGACTGCAAGACCCAGACAGAGGAACATAGAGTGGTGATGAACCGCAGAGACAAAGAGGAGGCCAAACACAGAAGCCTTGACACAGAGAAAGCAGTAGGACAGCAGACTTCCGAGGTGGACAGGAGAGCAGAAAGTCTGCGGCGATGGTGAAAGCAAAAGGCAAAACTCTGAATAGAGAAGGAAGCTGAGTCGTGAGTAGTACCATAGGCAGGGACTGTTGACTTTCAGGATAGAATGGCTGGGGAGGGAGAGGGGGAGGAGGGAGGAGAGAAAGGGAGGGGGTGGCTGTGTGGCTGCTGGCACTGTTTCCTTACTTCCTGAGAAGTCATGTAGCAAACTCCTCTCACTGGAGGGAACTCGGGTGGGTATCCCCTTGCGACCAAAATGTGCTGGTCCCTACTGCCCTGGAGACTTAACACATAATTGTGCTTAAATCATTAGTTCTATCTCTTTCACGTCATTGGGAAGAGGGTGGGTCACAGGGGCCAGATTCCTCTTCCTCACCTGTGCAACCCCAGGACCTAGCATGTGCCTGAAACATGGCAGATGCTTATATTACCTGTTGAACAAAACATGAAGGGTGTGCTAAACTCAACCTTTTCTTTCTTGGGAGAAATGTGGTCACCTACTCTCTCCCGTCACAACTGCAGTCATTTTATACCTGCCCACTTTTCCTGACTGTGTCTTCATTTACCTTAGTTTTTTTTTCCCCCCAGTGTTGGCTCCTTCCTTTTTATCCAGGAAATAATGGAGGGTTTTGCTTAATGAATAACTTTTTTATTGCTTTGCGCTCTTCTGTTGGACACAGTGAAGGGAGTTTACTGACTGCCAAAAGTTGTTGGTTGTGAAACACCTGTCAACTTAAACAATGTAATTAAATTCCGGTGTCTTAGGAAGGCTGTCCACAGCAAACCTAATCTAATTTTAACTTTCTTGACTTGTAATTAAGAGGTCAAAACTTTTAAAGTTTAAAAAAAGCACTTTCACTTCTGCTTTTGCACTTTGTGTTAATGATTAAATCCTCTTGATAAGAAGTATGTCTCGAGCAAAGGCATTTTATCTAACACACAGTTTTCCTGGGAGAAAATACTGTCAGTTTCCTGGTAGCACATTTAGAGAGCTCCTGTGTGTGTTAGGAATCTGTGAGAATGCTAAAATAGAGGGCATCCACTGGTCTTTATTATTCATTCTCCTTACCTGGTGGGATTCATTCCACATATTGAGAAAGTGAGATACTGAAAAATCCAGTTAAGACTGTGATTCATATTTTTCTCCCCTCACTCTTGCTTCAAACACTGTATGAACTAATTAGCAAAGTTTTAAAAACAAAGCAAAAATCCTTAGGTGTGGGCAGGGTAGATGGAAGGAGAAGGGTTAAGCACCTGAGAGCTTGAGGGCGGTGCTTGGGACTCTTGGGAAGGGAGTAAATGATGTCCTTGAACTATTTGGAATATTACCTCCAGTTCTCCAAATGCTCACTGGCAGTTTTATTCCCTTTAGTTTAATACAACAAAATACCGATGCATTCTTGCTTTTGTTAATGCCTGTTTATTTTGTAATTATGCCTGCGGGAGAAAAGCCCTTTCTGTCATCTCTGGATATGTTTTGATTTTTCCAAGTGGCAAAAACTTTGTTCCCATAGAATTTTATGGAAAACAGCTCATCAAAGCAGGAACTCCTATGGGTGGCAGGAAGAGGGGATGATGGTGAGAGAATAAGAAGTCTCCTGGAGGTAAAATGTTGGATGTTGAGAGGCCAGGATGTTATTGGTAGAAAATGGCTTAGGTAACAACAGCCTTCTTTTTTTTTTTTTTTTTTTAAATCATCCTCTCTTGAAAGGTGACTTAAATGGTGGCCATGGAATAAAACATCAAAGATTTTGTTAAAAGCATGACAAGTGAAAGGTGGCTCTGTTAGAAGTTGGTTGGGGTTTGTTCTTCGTTCTGAATTTTGATCTGATGATTTTCAGCCAGGAAGATATCAAATGTTTTAAAATTAACTTTTATAATTTTCAGCTATTAAAATAATACATGCTTAAGTCAGAAATGGTGGAAGACATCAAAAAGTATAAAAAAGAAAACAAAAACACTCATAATTTTGCAACCCATAGAAAAATACTAACATTTTAGAGCACTGCTTCCTTTTATTTCTATTCAAACATAAGGTATTTAAGTTATGAACATGCTATATAATATTTTAATTAGCTTTTTCACTCATGAGCATTTCTCCATGTCACTAAATATTTTTTAATTACATTATTTTAATTATTGTATAATTATCATGTGATCTCAACGTAATGTTTTTTAACGTAATATTTTTTAACCGTTTCCTAATGTGTATATGTAGATTTTTTGCAATGTTTATCTTTGTACTTCCACTTAACTCTAAATATCAAATTATTTCTGAGAGCCACAAGAAAAGCTTATTTTAGACGAATTCTTCACACTTATACTTGACACATTAGTTTTTGGAAAATGTAGTATCTCAATTTTTGCTTCCAATAGCACTCTATATGTTTGTATATGTGGTCCGTCACATACAGATGTCAGTTAACATAAGTTCACAACTGACATATTTCTCATCTTTTCTTATGAAGAGAAAATCTTTGTAGCCTGAGGGAGAGAAGGAAATAAAGAGGGAGAGAGAAAACTCTGAGGTATCTGTGAATATAGATAATATGGATAACTCATGGCTGGTCCCCTGTGCTTCTCCCTGTTCCTTCCAGGTAAGGCCCATCATTTGTATCCTGTGAAAGGTGTGTGATATTTCAGTAACTTTGGGTGGGGGATAGGGCTTCTGAAAGGGTTAGGGAAAGCACACAGTCCCTGGCAACTCTGAGCCTGGAAGGCAATATGTGTTTAGAGGGCATTACCCCCGTATTATGATACTATAATAATGAAGCAGGAAAATGAATTCATGTTCTCCCAGCCTTGGTGTCCCCATTCTGGAGGATTCCTGAGGAGGCTCCAGGAATGCCTTCTTGCTATGCTCAGTTGTATCACACATGTCCTTAAACAGAAGCAATGGAATAACTTTTCTCAGTATTTATGCAGTAGTGTACGTCTGAATAACCACTACTTTTGGAGAGGAGGCACTAACATTGATCACTTAATTTTGCCTCCATCTAAACCCATCTGAAGCCACAGTCATTTTTTGTCCCAAAATTTTGACCCTGAAGAAATTATCTGAATTTTTCCACGTTGGGTTATAAAAGGTCTAGCCCTGATTTCTTCATGCTTACCACCCCAGTACCGTGGTTAGGATAGAAATGGGATGTCTCACACTCATCCTGAGCACTTCCTGCTGGAGACAAGCATATCTGCATAGATTATAGTGCCCATGTGTTGTAATAAGGCCCCCAAACGCAATACCCCCTCTTGGATATAGAATGATTTATTTGGTAATCAGTGCTTTTTCTCTTCTCTTCCCAACCTGACCCAGGACCAGTTAAGTCACCACATAAAAAATCTGTGAGGGAACAATGTTACTTTTGAAAAGAGAAACTTATTTAATTTTTAAAAGTTAGTACTAAATATACATTCACTATGCAACCTACATTTTCACTCCTGGGCATTTACCCCCAAGCTAGGAGAACTTATTAACACAAAAAATCTGTGCATGATTGTTCATAGCAGCTTTATTTGTAATAACCTTCATCCAGAAACAACCAAAATGTCCCTCACTAGATGAATGGCTAAATGAACTGTGATACATCCATACCATGGAATACTACTCAGCAATGGAAAGGAATGAACTATTGACTTACCCAATTGCTTGGATGGATCTAAAGGGCATTATATGCTGAGTGAAAACACCAATCTGGAAAGGTCACATACTGTGTGATTCCATTTCCATAACATTCTTAAAATGACAAAGTTTTAAAGATGGAAAACAGCTTAGTGGTGGCCGGGGGTGAAGAATAGGGGAATGACTATAAAGGGGTTATAATGAGGGAGATATCTGTGGTGATGGAATAGGTTTGTAACTTGATGACAGTGGTGGTTACAGGAGTCTACATGTGTGCTAAAAAGGCACAGAGCTATACACATACCGTTCCGATGTCAGATTCCTGGTGTTGATATGGTTTTTTATAATTATGTAAGATGTTGCCATTGGAAGGAAACAGTAAGGGAATATAGGACCTCTCTGTACTACCTGTGCAATTGCTTGTGAACCTACAGTTATCTCAAAACAAAAAGTTCTTTAAAAATCAATACTGCCTTCTAAAAATTGGTCCTGCCATCCTTCCCACTGCTTTTACAGCAGGTATTCTTTGCACACTGTGCAGGAAGCCCAGAAACCACAAAGCAGCATCCGGGAGATTTTCCTCTGAGGTGCCTCTTGCGCCAGCCATGCTGCTCTATTTCTAGAGCTGCCGGGCTTGGTTGGAAACCACGTGCTCACGGGCCTTGGCTGCCTGCCCAGGGAGAACATGGAGAAATGTTTGAGGGTCAGAAAAGCACATTTGCCCTTAACTTTCATTCGACTGGTTTGTATTATAGCTGCAGGTATTTTGTATTTAAAACAAGCTTTTTTGGTTGTATCACGTTTTGTTCAGCAACTTTGTGGTGGTGTTGCAAGTGTGGCAGGTTTGCACATCAAGTCCTCAGTGTCCCCCTCAGTTGTCGCTAAGACTACAATACTCTCAATATCCTCAACCCCTCTCCTTACCCACCATAGAACAGCCTCTTTCAGCCCTAGAATCTGACAGTCTTGCCTTTCTTTGCCATGAGACACCTTAACAGAGTCATCTGAGATCTACACTCTATTTCTACCTTTTTCACCCAGGTGTTTTTCTCTGTGGCCTGGCTTTAGCTAGTATAGTAGGAACTGAAATGAAATAAAACCAGGAGAGAGTATTGAGCCTAAGAGAATCATTTTTGAGGTTTACTTTTGCCCATGTGTAATTTCATTGAGGAGAGTGGATTAATTTTAAATCAAAAATTATACAACAGATACTTGTCTCTGATATACATAAAAAGTGAAGTAGATTCCTCTTTGTTTCATCGCTACTCTGAATGCCAGTGGCTGGGGCTACGGCGGGGGATGTGGAATAGACGTTCACAAATTCACATTTTAATGGCTGCTTTTTTCTGGCCTCAAGATCAACGATATCCGTTCCCCAAATGGTAGACCCACTGCATCTGTTTGCTAGATTTTTGTTCTTCTCCCACGGGTAGTTTCTTTCCATCACCGTATCTAATTTAGCAACTATCTAATTGTAAGAAACTTTTTCTTCTATGTTCTGTAACGGGAAAAACTTAATCACATTATCCAAAGGATATCTTGAAAATAATTAAAATGCCATATATTTCTAAACATGGAAACACATCCATGATATACTGTTCAACCAAAAAAAGCAAATGTACAAGTAGGACCCAATTTTTAAAACTTTTAAGCACATATTGGAACATATACTTTAAAAGGATCTTAGTGTGACGAACCAAATGTTACCAGTGCTTCCCTCTGGACATTTAAAAAAATTTTTCTTATTTGTGCTTTTCTGTACTTTTGCTTTTTTTTTTTTTTAAAGATAGAAGTTTGTATTTTTAGAGGAAATGAAACCATTTTTATTTTATAGAAAAAATTTCTCCTATGAGGATGCTTTGTACTTTTGAGGAGTATTAGATAGTTACTGAGATTACTAACATTGTTCCATGTAAGAATTTTTAAAAATAACCATTGACATCTTTGTAACAAAGTCCCAGATATTAGCTGTGTTGGTTATGACCCTCCATGAGGGGATATTTATTAAACATGGAAGTACTCCCAAGCCTTCTTAAATGAAACAAAAATGACTCCCTCCATGTCTCTGCATGAACACCCCATGTGAACAACAGAACACTGTTTCCTAATCTGTCTAAACAACCACATGAAATGTTAAGAGCCTAAAATGCACAATATCCTTTTGCACGAAATGGAATATCTTTAATGCATGGTAGGTTTAAGCCTCAAAAGATCTGTTTTTGGCCAAAGATGTATTTTTAGGGAGTTCAGGAAAGTCTTATACAAAATAGTCCAGCAGTGTAAGAACCCACTATAACATGATGGAGTAACATTGGAGGGAGTTGTCTCAGGGGCCCTTGGCTTCCTCCCCCCTCAGAGCAGACCCTGCTGTATAGTGCTCACTAGTCAAAAGATTTCGATAATAAACACAGCAAGAATCAGCAGCAGATCCGTCAGAGCGGGGCCTGCGTGAGCAAACCTGAAATCAGAGTGACTAAATGTTGAATCACAGTGTTATGCTAACCTCTGGAGCAGTTGGCACCTTTGCATGTAGTGACCTTTATAAAACACTCACACCTAAAAGGAAAATGACATTTTTAATAGTTTCTTCCCTAACAGTTGTCATAATATGAAAATGGAAAATATATCACCAGAATGGCAATTATTTTGTGAAGCAGAAATACTGCGTCTTGAAATGGAAGTATGCCTGGCTGTGCCCTGTGAACCATGTTTGTTTTTTTTTCTCAAACTTTCAGCTTCTTTTATTACTGAAGGAAAGGCTTTATGAGGGGCAGGCGTGGAGAGAAGGGGAGCCAGGGGATGGCTTTTCTGATGCTCCTCCCGCAGTTTCTGCTTCCTGTAGTACCTTGCGAGATCAGTGCGATGCCAGGAGCAGGTATTGCTGGACTTTGTTTTCCGGTTTTTATTGATTTCTGTTTTCACCATTGTTTTCGGACTTGCTGACCGAGGTTGTGCACTCCCAGGAGGTGGGCCGTGCTGAGCGCCGCTTGGCCGCGCTGACCCCTGGCAGCCAGGCCGTGTGCTCCACGTCTGTGCTGTGCTGTGGTGGACGCAGCCTAACAAACGGGCTTCCAAACCGTGTCACCTCCCGGACCTCCCATAAGCGCTGGCGCCTTGGTTTCCCTATCTGTGAAACTGGGGAAATAGTTGCATACACCTCCTAGAGCTCTGAGGCCTCCGATCAGAGGGTGTGCTGCACACTTTGTGCCGGGCATCTCCTGGCAAGCCCTCAAACGCGAACTATTTTCACCATAGTTTCTTCCATCCCACCGCCACGTGGGATCCCAGTCCTGCTAATGCCTCTGCTGCTCTTTCTATCCAGCTGGTCTTTTCTGGAGTGAATGTCGTGTTGTGGTGGGACATGGGTGGTGGGGGAGGAGTGTTGGACCATACAGAGCATGTAAATCCACTGTATGCCTCTTGAGCACGGCTTCTACCCTAAAATGAGGGCCACTCTTATGCTTCAAACGGTTGCATTGAGGCATATTAAGTTTTGCATTCCTTCCTTCTGATAGTTTGTGGCACCCAGTCAATTGCTTTGAAAATGCCTTCCCGGGTCCTGCTTCTCCTCTTCTCTGAACGTCCCCTTATTGAGTAATGGAAAGTGTATTTTCGAGTGTTCCTTGCTCTGAGATAATACTATGTTTAGTTAATATCTGTGAAACCCTTAACAATACGTCAGACCCTGGATTAGATTCTGAACACTCAACAAGAATATGCTGGCGGTCCGATGCTCAGTCCATCAGGGGAGGCGGGTAAACAGATGAAAGTAACATAGATGGGGAAAGGACAAATTCTAAGATCATCAAGGTTCAGTTGAACAGGATGTTCCTTTCTCAGACTCCCTCATCCCCTCACTTAGAATACTCAACATTTTGAAAGAACTGGCTTCTAAGATTTATGATGGCACCACTAAGACGATTTGGGACTTATTGAATGTAGAATTAGGACAGCTGATGTTTTCCGATTTTAGGCAACGATAAATGTGGACATCAGATGGGAAAAAAATCCTTGGAGGTTTTTTTTTTTATTATTATGGCATATGACATATAGATTTCATGCTTAAGGCTAGAAGAGTATAAGTTAAGGGAATTTAAAAATGGGAAAAGAAATTGTATGCATGTGTAATAAGAGAAAGCTTTGAGCATGTGGGTGTCAAAACTGCTGTCAATCCCTGAGCAAACCCACACCCAGGAGAGCGTTAACTATTCAGTGACTGGGAAAAGGAGGACCTCCACTGATTCGGTTTTCTCTTGACTATATGTGGAGTTTTGAGAATAAGGTGACTTTTATAAGTCCCCACATAGGGAATGGTCATCCTTGTGGGGTGAGGATGGTAACTAACTGCCACAGCTGGGACCCACCCTTGCCTGGCATAGTGGCCCTCCTTTCACCACAAAGCAGGGATCCAAAACCAGCACTTGGTGGTCCAAATGTCAGCCCCCACATGCTTTGTTCACATGTGGTTTTACTAGTGAGATCTTTCTAGGTTTTCTGCCTTTTGTTTTTTTAAGAAAATGGAAGGTGTAGCAACTCCAACTTGTATTCCTATACAACCATAAGAGGTTGGTTTCTAGTTGCAGTTGCTTCCTTGAACCAGAGTAGGCTCCCTCGGTCCCCGCCACCTTTCTTGTCTCACGACAGAAACGAGCAATGGCTTTGCTCGTTTATGGCACTTGCTCGACCCATGTAGGCATTTGAATTGGCTGCTCCTGGTCTAGAAAATTCCAGAGACAAGGAGGATAGCGAGGGTTCCCAGAGTAGAAGCCCTCAGGGCACCCTCAGAAATGGTAGGAGCAACTTCTCTTGGGTGCTGCCACAAACTATCAGAAGGGATGCAAAATTTAATCTGTCTCAATGTAACCATTGAAAGCATATGATTGGGCCACATTTCAGGGTAGAAGCATGCTGAAGTGGCATAGAAAGTAGCGCTGTACTACCTGATGCTATCCTGTGAAAAACTGAGTTGCTGGGACATTCAGGAGGCATTGCTGTGGGCAGCAAGGAACCATAGTATCCCAGCCAAGGCTGCACAATAGAAGAGATGTTAGAATGACCACTGTATAACCCTAGGGGGTACCAAGGTTGTTAAATCAGACACAGAAACAACAAATTATTGTTCGAAGGAGGAAACTGTGAGAAGTGGGTAGAACTAATCTTTATTACATTTTACATAGGGAGTTTTATTTCATCCTCCTAATGAAAACCTTGTATTACTGAGTACTTACCATGTGCTGAGCTAGGCACTGGGGCTAGTAGTGAATAAAGCAGACAAAGCCCCTTCGCTATTGAGCCTGCAGGCTTGAGAAGGAGGCAAAACAATGACATGGATTAGAAATAAGTGAAGAAATACAACTGGATAAGGGGATGAAGAGTGAGGGAGAGAAGTGTGCCTCCAACACCACTGAGAAGCAGCTTCTGTCCTCACCACTCTACTGCTGGGGCCACTGAGGCAGGCAGGATGTGACCAGATGGTATAAGGGGGTACCTGGCTTCTGATCCAGGTCGGGCTTCGGAGCACATACTTGAGAACAGTCATCCAGCTAGGACTGGGCCGGGGGGCATTTACTGTCTGTATCTAAGTGGAGACCCAGGAACTTATGTAGGACTCTGTGTGAAGAATTCCATCTTGGCGGCATCAGGCTTCTTTGAATTTTTTGCACTCTCTAGTTCCTTTGCACTACGTAAGAAACACGGCACCCATTTTTTGCCATGACGTCTTGGTCTCCACTGGCCAAGTGTGTTTGTTGAAATAGAGGGGCTCTGTTCCATGCAGTGAGCTGCCCGGACTCACCAGCACCGGGTTTATGTTCAGGATGGGGGGCGGTTAAAGGATGGCAGGCTCTGGACTCCAGCTCCTTGGGTTTGAACACTTTCTCACTCACTGGTGTCTAAACTGGGGCCAATTAGCCTCTGCGTGGCTAAATTTCCTTACCTGCAAAGCGAGACTAATCCTAACTCCTACCTTAGTGCCCATTGCGAGGAGCATCTGAGATAATGCAGGTCATGAGAGCATAAGAAGCAGTTGACAAACGCTCGCTCTGTTTTTTGTTTCTCTTGGTGGCTTTTAGAGAATCTTTGCACCATTTGATGTTACACTCACATTGCAGAGCTAGCCTGAGAAAAACTTTTTCTTTTTTTTCCACGCAGAAAACTCTCACAAATTTATAAATGATGAGCAGCCTGGTGGCCTGGTGAGGGGTTGTGTTCCTGTGAGGGCACATTTCTGAGGCACACCATGCTCAAAATTGTATCTTCCTATTTGACATGCTTTTGCAGATGGCACAATATGGAACTGGTCAGACTCCTAATTATGACAGTGGTCCAGAGCCAGAATCCAATCATCCAGTTGACAAAGAACTTGGTACAGAGAACGGTGACCAGCTGTTCCCCATCTCCAGTGAGCAGAGACTAAGAGGAAATGGGTTTAAGCTGCGTGAAGGATTTGGGTTATTTATGGTAGGATTTCCTGACAGTGAAGGTTGCTGAACATTAGGACTGGATTAGAGAGTGAGGTTGTAGAATTTCTGTCTATGGGGATTTTTGCAAACATGGTCCTGTTTGTGCGATTACTACAGAGGCTGCCTTCCAACTGCACTCTGTCTTGTCTTTCTCCCTTTCTACCCATGTGGTGCTGCAGCCAAATGAACCTTTTCTGGAAGACTAGGGAGGAGGAGGCTCCCAGTACCCATCCAGCTTTCTGACATACTGATGGCAGGCTTTGAAACTTTGGGAGGAGGGGGTATCACATGAACCACGCACTGGTTTAGTTAACCTGGGGCTGAAAAGCTCCCCTGGGCCAGGGAAGAAGCAAAGATGGGCAGACTTAGGACCTGGATGACTGTGGAGAACACATGCCTCATCCCGAAGAAGGTGGCACATTCTGAGAACCAGCCGATTCTCGTCACGAGGCCTGTGGGAACGTACACGGTTGCCAGACTGTGATTCTCAAAAGGGGTCTGAAATCTGGGGAGCTTGAAAACCCTGGCAATGAATTTTTAAAAAGCCAGTTAAGGTGTGGGCCACAGTGAGTGTATCTCTCTGGGTCTTCATTTCTTGTGCAGAGTGATCCTCTGTGACATCTGCTCTGCCCGGTCACGTTGGCTCTGTCAGCCAGGAGGAGGAGGATCTCGCCTAGCTCAAACACAGACATGAGGCTGCAGAGTTTGTCTGGTACCGTGAGAACCTCTGCTTCGGTATATACAAACATTGAATCATTATGTCGTACTACTGAAACTAATACAGTGTTGTATGCCAATTATACCTCAAGTAAAATAAATAAATAAAATGAGAACCTCTGTATTCATACATTGAACCATAAGAAATCACTATTTTGATGATCACAAATGATCAAATATTGTCAATTTCACATGCTTCCATCTAAAAGGAAGCATTCACCCGCTGAAGGAAAATAAGAATATGAACTATAAACTGCGTTCTCTCCTACAGCACTGAAGATTCTGCCTGTGAGACTAAGAGGACCCACTTATGGCTCCCAAACCCCTTGTTATGTCCTAGCAAACCCTGCCTGGTAGATGGAAATGACATCACCTGGGTGGCATCCAGGCAGTGTGGAGAGCCTGCCCTTCCCAGGTCTTATTGGCTTTGAGGTTGTTGACTCTCTCCTAACAGGAGTGTAGGCATTTGTGGAAACTTCTCAAAGACATCAGCCTTTCCTTCTTTTTCCTCTCCGTCTTCCACATAGCTATAGGCTGCCTTTTATTACCCATTTTGGAATTCAGTTGTCATCAACTAGCCGACAGACGGATTCCCACTCCAAAACAGGAAGAGTTCAGTTTCAGCCAGGGTTTTGATTCAGGTAGAAATCAAGTTGCTTTCTGATGGTGCCATTTTCTGAAACAAAGGTGTTTTGGGGGAGATGTGGCTGGCAGATGTCCTGATAGGAACCATGAGCAGAGGTCCTGCCTCTGAAGACATGGGTCGCCTGTGGCCCCCAACCTGATTCCTGATAGGGAGGGCAGTGCCCAGTCCCAATCATGTTGGAAGAGAAAGACAGACATGAGAAGGACCTTACTTTTCTCTCTGGCCTTTCCATTTGTCCTAGAACCCAAACGGTGATGGAAGTATTTCTTCAATCAGTTCTAAGAGCTCTCTGGATAAATAGGGTGACAGGTTTCTTTCTGTCTCTCTTTTTTTCTTTCTTTCTTTCTTTCTTTCTTTCTTTCTTTCTTTCTTTCTTTCTTTCTTTCTTTCTTCTTCTTTTTTTTTTAACCATTTGAGGTTTATTCTGTATTGATTTATAAATATCAACCCCTCTGCATATTTCCTTCATAACATAGAAAATGTATTTTGACCAAATGTAAAATGGATTCTCGTTCTCTTAATTAATTAGAATTCCACCTCCCCTCAGTTTCTTCACTGTTTAGTAAGAAGTAGCAAATGAATAAAAACCATACTCAATAGAAAGGGGGTGTGGGGGGTGGGGACTGGAATCAGAGACTTAACATAACTCCCCCAGTAAAACAACTTTATAGAATTAAGTTTTAGAGTACCCACGAAATCAGCCATCTGAGGGATGTTTTAAAGGAAGACATATGCCCTATTGAATGATTAGTGTATTTTCTTCGGGTGACCTAAAAAAGAAAAAGTGTAATTTACTCCTCACCCCATTGATAATGAATACTTTGAAAGTCATATTAATATTAAGAAAACGCCTATGACCACACATGGTCCTATCCAGCTACCTCTTTATCTAGTTTAATAAGTGTGTAAAAAATTATTTTAATGTGCCCCAAAATTATTTTGATGAACCTTCTGTGTTATCTGTGACTGACTTAAAAATTGTAGAACAGACATCTGAGGGGCTGAGGAGCTGAGCCCTGAGTTGTCCCATGACCCACAGCCACCTCCAGATACAATTGTCCCTCCTCTTATTCAAGAGGAAAAATCCAGTGCTTTCTCCATTTTCCCATTAGCGGCTTTGTGCCTTTGGTTTATGATTGATAGCATTACAAGGGCACTAAAAGAAGATAAGATCAAATTCTTTTCAATGCACAAGAGGAAGGAAGGGAAGGAAAAGAATAATGAGACATAGATTTTAAAATATTTTTCTCATGTTCACTGAGCAGGGTGGCAGGAATACATGGAAACTTACTGCCTAGTGATTGTTGTTTAATGCCTGATGGGATGGAACAGTCATCATTGTTATCATCTTCAACGACTTCCGTTCACTCAGTACTTTCTATCTGCCAGGCACTGCTCTAAAGACTTCACATGCGTTGATGTCTTTTCACAACTCTGTGAGGCAGCTATTTCCTTTTTTGTAGTTGAGCAAATAGAAACAGAGCCAGTGGCACACAGCTAGTTAGTGGGTGGCAGAGCAAGGATTCAAACCTGGGTCTCACGCACGGTGCTAATGCCGCCTCTTTTCGGTAATGGTGCCAGAAGCCATTAGGTTATTTCCAAAAGAGAGCATGCGTTTTTGTGATCATTTTCTTTTAACACCACTAATTTTCCTCTGTAACGAGGAAGTCCCTTTGGAACCTCCAGAAATGAGACCTTTGCTAGTTCGTGTCTTGTTTGCCAATGCAAATCAGGAAATTTTCTCTCTAACCTGCCAGTAATCTCAAGATAAAGAGGGAAGGACCTGGTGGCTTTTAGTTTTCTGAAGAGAGAAGGGAAAATAGACCCCAGGTAACTCTGGATGGATGCTGTTCCTGTTGCCCATTTCCAGTGTTTTCTTTCTTTTTCTGGGGGAAGTCACTGGAGAAAAGCAGCCAAAGTGGAATGGGCTATAGCTCTCTGCCAAGGTGGAAGCCTTGATATTGGGAGAACCTGGGAGAGGAAGGAAGGGCAAACATGACTATTTTGTGATAAACTTTGAAGTGGCCTGTTATGAAAGATCCTCCCAATCCATGTGCAGTCAGGAGCCATTGAAGGGTAGAGGTTGTTTTGTTTGTTTTTAGAAATGATTTGGTTCTCTCTGATTTACATTATTTATTTATTTTCGTTTCAGGTGTAATAGTTAGACATTTATACCCCTCATAAAGTGACCCCCCCCAATCTGCATTTGAATAAGGTCATTTTGGCTGCTCTGTGACACTTGCCAAGGTGGATTTATGAAATTACTACTTGATATTTGATTACTTAGGCTTTATTTTTTTCAATTGAGATATAATTCATATACCACTGAGTTCACCCTTTTAAAATGCATAATTTGGTGGGTTTTGGTATATTACAAAGCTGTGCAATGGTGAAACTGTGTGGATAGTATGTCGCTATCTACTTTTAGGGTTTAAGAATAAATTGCCTTACGTTGCAAAAATGATAATATAAGAAACCATTGCACCAACAACAGAGTGAGTGAAAGAAGGCTTGACTGGGCCTACAGAGAAAACATGACAACGCTCCCAATTCAGCACATCCAATGGAACTTTCGGCAAGGATGGAAGTGCTCTCTGTCTGTTGTGTCCACGTTGGCAGCCATTATGTCACATGGGGCTGTTGAGCACTTGAAATGTGACTGGATTTTTTATCTAATTAAATTTAAAAAGCCACATATGGCTACCATATTGGGCAGAGCAGCTGTACGTCAACTTACAAATTTGGTCTTGTCTGAGATCATTTTCCCCCACCTCCCCCGTTTCCAAAATGATTGAGATTTTGAAGCATATGCTATACAAATCATTATATTTAAACTTAATCCTCGCTACAAAAAAAAAAGCTGCAGAGTTCCCACAAGGAATCCAGATGACGGGATTGGGGTGGGAGAAAGACCTAGGGATGGGGGAGCCTATTCTGGAAATAATATCTGAGTGGGAGTCCATTTAGTCGGCACCAGGCATGGGTGACATCTGTGCGCGCACAGGAGGGGAAAGGAAAGTTGTGAGCTTGGCCTCAGCTTCACAACTCACAAGGAATAAAAATAATTCCCAAAGCAGAGTATTTTGAGAGGGCGCAAAAGTAAGTTTGCTTCTCTTGCTAAATTGTGGGTTGTGTGTGACCCCAAGAACTAAATCCCGGCTTTGGATTCTGTCACCAAATTATTAGTTACAAAGAATGAAAGAGTCATGAAAGATTCTTTAACCTCTCCTGGTTAAATTCAGTAAGTCCTCCTCTCCCCCTAAAATTCCATTTAAGGTGTTTCTATTACTTAAAAAAAAAAAAAAATGTATCCAGTGACTCACATTTTTTTTTTCCTCAAGGATTTGCTTTTACATTCTTCAGAATAAGAAAAGTAGACCAAGAGAAACCTTAAACTTTATTAATGTAAAATATTTAGTGTCTTTTTTCATTCTTTATTTTCTGTTTTTTCCCCCCTCTTTTTTTTTAAACTACCTTGTTTTGCAAATTTGAAGCATATGTGAAGGCAAACACATTTAAGATGCTTCTTTTCCTGAAACTTCCTGTACTGTTTTGGAGCAAAAAGAAATCCTTGGTATTTATTATGTATAAAGTTATGAAAAGATGTGATGGCCTTGACTGAATAATTAATGTTTACCTGTAAAATATGACATGCTAAGGACAAGACCAAAAATACTCACTTAGTATTTTTGACAAACTTAGAAGAAACACATAATCGACCTCTAAAATTGCAGGGTTTTAGGGCAAGTGCACAAATGGAGACAGAAATTCCATAGGTCAAAATATTTTAAAGCTGTTTATTAAGCTATCAATATAACATGTTTTGACCTTCTACCTTGATATGTATATACTTTCATGTGACCTGGAAAACTAGGTTCAAATCTACAATTCTCAGACTTCAGAGTTCCAGCTGGAAGGTAGCAAAGTCAGGGAACCAGCCTGTTACCCTCCCCTGTCACCCATCCATGGCGGCACAGAGGGCGCCTCATGGGCCTGGGTCAGCCCTGGAGTTTGGGGGAGTGCACCCGTGCTGTCATCCACATGAGGGAGCACAGACCTGAGGAGGAGACCGGTGCATGCCCCAGATGCAGGCTCAGGCATTTGGTCAGGGAAAGCTGAGGCCCCTGGTGCGGTGCCTGGAGAATGATCTAGAATACTGGGCATCTTCCCTTGCTCTACGGGAAAAGACACGGCTGGAATTTTAAATAAATAAGGCATTTATTTACATCTTTCAGCTTTATTTATATAGATATAATTTACTGAGATATAATTCACATACCATGCAATTCACCTATTGCAGTGCTTTTGCAGAGTTGTGCAACCATCATCACGGGCAGTTTTGGAGCATTTTCACCACCCCAAAAGAAACCCACAGCCTGTAGCAGTCCTTCCTCTTCCCCCACGTCAACCCCTAACCTGCTTTCTGTCTCTCTGGATGTGCCTGTTCTTACTGAGTGCTTTTGTACTTTTCAAGTACCTAGCATCCCCTTTCATATGTGCATAGGCCCAGAGAGAATAGTACAATCTTATACAGTCAAACATTTCATTTGTTTTCTCGGTAGATATAGATTAGTGCTTCTCAAACTTGAATGTGCAGCAAATCACCTGAGGCATCTGGCTAAAATTCCCCGTGTTCCCCAGGTCTGGGGTAGGGCCGGAGGGATGCCCATGATCCCGGTCCGGGACCACACTTAAAAGAACAAGGTCATAGGTGATGCTGAAGTCACTGTTTTAACCAGAGCAGCATTTTTGCAGAGTGTGTCAAGGACTTGAGATTCCAACTGGGTTGGTGTGGCAGGTTCCCACCATAGCATAGAAAGAAAGTAGGGGGGAAGGAAACATGTGTGTGCATATGTGGTGTGTGTGTGTGTGTGCGCGCGCCTGTGTGCGCATGTGTGTGTGGATTTGTGGGTACGTGTGTCTGTGTGCATGTGTGTGAGGCAGAGGACGGGTTTTGCATACGTGGACCTCTGTGTAGTATTCTGGAATTAGGGCTGAGACGACCCCAAACATTCTTTTCCTCTTTTCTAGTCTTCAAATCCACGCTCTCCTGATTCGCCCTCAACCTTGTGTAAGCAGGCAGTTACCGCAGGTTGTTGAATTTGGTCTGGTTCCCTGCCTTGTGAAGACTGCAAACCCATGTTTCTCTGACCATCTCTGACGCATGAGGGCCATCGGTTCTGGTCACACAGTGCCTTCTGGAAATTGTGTTCTGTGAAAAGAAATGAGAACCACATTTTCCACACTGTGGTATTTTCAGTGTGTTCTGCGTCCTCAGGTATGGGAACTGCGGTCCCTGTTTAGGGAAGAGGCATCTGAAGCATGGGGCCCCTCGCTGGGTGACAGAGCTTAGCCGAAACCCAGTGCCTGAGGGTTTATTCAGGGTAGGTCGCTGCACAGCCTGTGGCATTCGGTGGCCCGCTGTGTGAGGACTCACTTTCTCTGGGTTTCATCAAATTGTTTTTGTTCCTGTGGTTTCTTGCTAAATAACTGTATCATCAGATCCCACATGGCAAAGCCAAGACCAAAACCAGAAAGCACGCTTTCTTCATCTTCCATGATGGCCCACAGAGATGTTCGGAGCGTCCAGCTTTTATTTCAGATGTGAAATGGAGTGCAGGCAGGTTCATGCTGGTCGGCTGAACTGTTGATGGCAGAGGTCGGGTGTGTGTAAACCCCTCTACGAGTACAGTGTAAGAAGGGGTCTCTTGGGCACATTGCAGTCTGTCTGTGACCTCTCTTTGGATACATCTGAATCTGAAAAAGATGGAAAATCACTGAGAAAGGACAAGAATGGTAGCACAGTGGTGACCAGGTAGACCACATCTCTGATCATGTGTCATTTCCTGGTCCAACACTGGCTCAGAGGCTTCCCCATAACTCACAGGTAAAACCCAACCTCCTATGAAGACTTTTAGGACTTCTGTATCTCTGGTCTCCCTTATAGTGTTGGTACCTACAACGCCACTTGGAAATACCTTGCGCTCTCGTTATGCTGGACCGTGTACCCTTCCGGGAACACAGCACCTTGCTGCTTCCGTCACTCTCCTCATGCCATTCCCTTCCGCTTAATGTCTCCCTTCCCTTTCTCTTTTTGTCACAGTTCCAGTCCAATTTCCAGGATGGCTTACCTGTCTGCTCTATGGTGTCTTTATTTTTAAAAATCTTTTTACCTTCTTCCCGTCCTCTGTGTTCCACCATAGCTGGACGCTTCTGACATTTTCTTGTTATGTAAGCTGTTTGAAAAACCTTGCAAATGCAACTACCATATATTGAGCACAAACTGTGTGTTTAATGTGGTATGATGTAGTTTATATAGGTGACTTTATTTTATCTTCCTAATGCCTCTGCAAGGGAGCTGGTATTATACCCACTGCACAGGTGAGAAAGTTCAAGCTTCCTCAGAGTTGCCCCTGCAGACCTGTCACTGGACCCAAGGCTGGTAGACACCCAGAACTTCTCAGGTTCCATTATGTCCATTTATCTCAGCCAGAGCTGGCTGGAGCTGATGCAGGGGGTCTCTGGGTCATAAGAACCCCAGGACTTCCAAAGCCGTGGAGGACCTGGTTTCACCTGTTGTGAGATGGATTATGGGACCCTCCCTCTGCTTCAGCACAGTGACTGCCATGCTTGTCCCCAGGTCATTCTTTGTATCTTCAACAGTGAGCTCTGAGCTCTGGCCCTCGGGTGGCCTTAACTTGTATCTCCAAAGGTTTGGCAGAATCTGGCAAAGAGACTATGTCCTTGGGAAACAAGACAAGCCAACAGCAGTGAGACCGAAAACTGCAGACAGGTTGTCACAGGGAACATGGTCGGTGTGGATGTATATTTGGTCAGGTAAGGAATTGAGCAAGGTAGAGAGAGAATCCGGGAATGGTGGCTCCACAAGTGCCCAGCAAGTAATGTTAGCTGTCCTGATCTCTGCTGGGATCTGCCTGAGAACGGGTGAGTGAGAAGGTGAAGGTGAAGTACAGAGAAAGAGGAACTAAAAAGTTAAACAGTCCAGCTTGACCAGAATCATGATCTAAGACAATAGTTAGGGACCTACGGAAATACTCACAATACAATAAATAATACTTGCAAAATTAAGATTCAGTGGAATCTCAGTTTTGCTAACATACAGGCCAGAACACACTCGCACAGGAAAAGACCAGTGGAGATATTCAAAGGGTTTGAGTCTCAGGGGTGGGCTAATGGGGAATTTTTACTTTGTTTTATGTAAGTTTTGAACTCCCAAATGTTCTTGAGTGAAATGTGTTAATCAGGAAAAAAAGAAACAAGTGATAACCAGATAACCAGAAAACAAACAAACAAAAACGAAGTGATGTTTAAAAGCCCAAACATTTAACTCAAAAAATGAAAAGTGAAAAAAAAAGAACAACTAAAAAACCCCAACATTCACAGGTACCAAGAAATCAGAGTGTGCCAGGGACAGGCTGGGTGGGGAGGACCATTGTTCTGTCTCAGCCGGCCTTTCTTCTCAATGTCCTTTTATGTGTATACACACAATTTCAAAGCTTTTTCTAAATTTATTTTTGTGACCGGTGGCTTTAAACTTCCTCAGAGAAAGCCTTCCATAGAGGACTACCATTTGAAAGCATGACAGAAATTGATGGAACTGCCCATGACTATTTCGTGTAGGACAAGGCTTAGGAGGAGTGTGGAGGAAGTGAGACCTCGGCAAAATGTCCCTCCTTTCCACCTGTCCCCCCTTTATCTGTCCCATTCCTCCTTAACTCTGAGGCCTACCACCACCACATCCTGACAGCACCCCGGGAAGGATTGCCAGTCAAGAAAGGAAAATCATCCCAAGTACAGTGTTTGTCATCTTGGATTCCTTGAGCGCTCTGATGAATGGAGAGCTGTATTTAAGAAATGAGGAAGGGTAGCATTTTGCTTCCTCTTTCTCCATGTACACACACACCTACTAACATGATAATCTTGGATAAAGAAACCTCAAAGCTAAGAATTCTGTGCCCATTTCACCCGATAAACAAGAAAGACGGAAGCAGGAAAGCCTTTGGATAAAATCTCCTTGACTTCAGTGGCAAACTTGTCAGACTTCAGTTTTGTTTGTGTAATTTCAACATTCGTTTTTAAATCTTTGGACATAAAAGATCACCAAGGAGAAAACCTTACATGTGCCTGAATAACTTTCTTATATTTTAGTGGCGCCCTTTTCAAGTTTCTCAACAAATTTTTTTATTGATGTATAATTGACATATTAGTTTTAGGTGTACAACACGATTCAATATTTGTATATATTGCAAAATGATCACCACAGTAAGTCTAACTTCTGTCGTCCTACATATCGACAGTTATAGAATTTTTCTTCTTGTGTTGAGAACTTTTACACTTTACTCTCTTAGGAACTTTCAAATATGCAACACAGTGTTAGTAACAATAATTACCATGCTGTCCATCACAGCTCCATGATTCTTTTATGTTACTTTATTTGTATCTTTTGGCCTTCTTCACCCATATTTTTGGTGGTGACTTTTAAAGCCTTAGAAAATATTTTTTTGTGAAGGGAATTAGGAGTGGTGAGTTCATGCTGCCGGGTTAGAGCAGAACTGAACCAACCCTTCCAAGTTCTGAATTCTGAGTGTGCGCAGAGGGGCAGGGGGTAGAATTCCTGGATTAAAACTAATGAACCCAAGTTTATAAAACTTCTTCAACATCCTGTAGCTCTTCCAAATGTCATTTTGATAAGTTAATATACATGAATCAGGAACATCTGCACCAAAAAAAAAAATCCCCCTGAACACACAAGGGCTTCACAATGAAATGGAAGAATGTTTGGCACAATGTGTTTCAGGTTTTAGCGGATCCAAAATGTTTTGAAAAAGAGTGAAGTTCTTAAGACCCTTTGAGAATTTAAAGGGCAGCTGGTTCTCCCACCCCCTTGAAAAAAAAAAAGGAATAGTTATTTCTGTTATTTGTATCGACTCCGGTTGCTCTTCTTGTTCATGGAGGAGATGCTCCTAGCAGAGGTCCCCACCTCTAGCGTCTTCAGACTGCTGTCCTACCCTTCTCCTAGCCCAATCCCAGGCTTACTTATGAGGCAGAAACTGTGTGATTCACGCAGAGTTCTAAAAGGCATGATGAGGTGGTGTTTTGTCCAGTTGTAGGATCTGCTTCTAGGTCCAGGTGGAGCGAGCATTGTTGCCACCATGGATCACTATTTCACATTTTCAAGAAATACACAATTTGTAGTACTGGTTCGCCCTTTCTGGTTGTGCCTGGTAGGAGAGCTGGCTCTTAAGGAAAAGAAAAAGAAGATATCAGATGTTCAGAGGATGAGCTGAAATCTAATGGATTGTCAGGAGGACAACAAAGCTCACATTGTGGAAAAGGCTACAACGAAAACTCAGCTGTAAATAAAAGCCACATTGGGTTCAGTCCCCTCCAGCCTTCCCTCTTATTCTTGGACACAGACTGAGGGACCCTGACAAATGCCAGCTAAGCAGATGAAAGTGATTAATGTGCAATTCCCTTTCAAGAGCTTTTATTCTAAGAAGTTGTATTTCTATTGTATCGACTTTCAGTCTTGCCATCCTGAAATTTTAATCACCCCAGCACTGAGCAGACATCAGTGAGATCACCCAACTCGTAATTCTATCTGGACTTGAAGATGAAATAAGAAACCCTTGCACGGTCTCATTCCTTCCGTTTTCCCCTTCAAGGGGTACTGTCAATCTTTCTTAGGCTTCTTAAGTGATCATCGTTTAATTTCCTTTATAGGTTGGAAATTCTTGATTCCCTAAACTTAAAAATAAGAGTAATTAAAAGTGATGGGGGCATATTAGTAAACAGACATGAATTTAGGAAACCACGTGTCTACCTCACTGGGGAAACAATGTGACTCCATCTCAGTTTAAGTTTAGCACTGCTATTAATGACATTTTCCCACTAAGTTTAGGAAATAATAATAAAAAAATTAAAGCGGGGCTTCTTCCCACTATTCCTGAGCCAAAATTTGTTTTAGTCTTGCCAGAGTAGATAAAATCATGCTCTTAATATGAAACCTTTCAGTGATATACCGTTGTTCCCAACCTAAATCCCAATCTTTGGCCTGATCTAGTTTCTGATCTTAACTTCTCCTCCTACTTATCTCTTTGCCACTCACCATGTTTCAGCACACAGACCTGGTTCCTGCTAAGTGTTCTCTCTAACCCTGAAGGAACCAGCTCATCTCTCCCACTGGGGTTCAGCTCAAATAGCACCTCCTTGGAGAGTGTCCCCCAACATACACTTTATATCATATTATCCTGCTTTCATTTCATCATAGCACTTATTGCTAAACAAAATAATCTTGCTCATTGTCAACCTCCCATCACTAAGGTATAGACAATGAATGAATGGTCTACGTAGATATGGCCTCTGTTTAAAAAGATTTGCCATTTTCAATTTTTAACAAAATGTTGGGCATTGCTTGGTTTGTACTTGGCATGCTAACATGCTAGTTGGTGAGTGATAATAGCTTGGAGAGAATGTTAATTTTACAAATATTCCATCTCTGTGGTGTGTAATGGCATGCCTGCCAAAGCCTAGTCTTTCAGAGAGAGGTAGCAGAACCCCAAACTTTGCAAAGTATAGGTTCTATTGAAAGAGGCATCAAGTTCCTTAGATTGCCCTTCCTGAGCCTAGGCTCTAGAATAAGAAATCTGGCTGAATATATGCAGCGTATGAGAATCAGAAAGCAAGGCAATTGTTGAGTTTTAGTCCTGAATCTCCTGCCTTTTGGGACAGTTCCCCTGACCATGGAAGATGCTTTTTTCTGGGGAAAATGCAGTCTCCATAAATGGCTATCAATCTGGAGACCATTGGCTGATATCCATCATCTCCCACAATCGAAAGCCCAGGAAGACTTTGCCTACCTTGAAAAATGATACTGGGCAGGTCTGCAGGTTGAATGTATATTATTAGAGCTGCACCTAGCAGTGACAGAATTTCCCAGGTTGGGTTTAAAAAAAAAAAGTTTAGAACTTCCAAAAACCATTGCTCTTAATGGAATACTCTCCTCTTAGTTTTTAATGTTTTATTTATTTATTTATTTTTTTAACAAGGCAAATTGCCACCTTCTTCTTGGCAGAGGACACAGGGACAAATGTTCTTGCCTGCAGTCAGAGAGCCTTGTTTCCCAGCCAGGATTCTGTCAGTGATGCAAAAGCCCTTTTTAGGGAAATGAGGTTTGTTTTTCTATATCGTGATGGTCTGAGAGGCTAGGGATGTTTTTCAAGGTCCATGACCCCTTAACTAATTTCGTATTTGTCGTCCAGGAATTTATGCAAACCCTTCTCGAATGAAGGCAAGGAGCCGGACATGGCTGATTTCTTTCTGCATAATCAGTTGTTTGTTTGTTCCATCTGTGTTCTGCGGGGCCTTCTGTGGTCCTGGAGTTTGCCTGGGCTCAGTTCCTGCATTTGGGCTGTTTGAGGAACTTCCATGGAACTCACTAACTGTTCCCTTCTGGTTTGTCACCAGGATTTTTACCTGTCGCTTGGATCACATTATCTAAATCTCTTAAACTCCTGTTGAGGCTTCCTCTAATACTGAGGATCAAATGTAAGAGCCTCACTTTTGTGTTTAAAAACTCTTCACTGGAGTTTTTATCCTTGATCCTTGCTACTCAAAGAGTGGTCCGTGGGCTGGAAACATGACAGCACAGGGCATGACCTGGGAGCTCATTAGAAATAGCAGCCCTGCCTCAAGTGAACTACGTCAAAACCTGCATTTTAACAAGATCCAGGTCATTCAAATGCACATTAGAATTGAGAAGCACTTTCTAGAAAGCCTCACTGCTACTGTCATCAACAGCGGGAGGTCTTACCGAGAAGTTTCTCCACTAGGCTCTGAACCGACTGTTTTGCATACACTGTCAACAATATGAGACTTAATCTTCCTAGCCTCCCTATGTGGTACGGACTAGTATCATTCTCATTTGTGGAAGGGGAAACTGAGGTTCTGAGAGATCAAGCAGTCACAGTGAAATTATTCAGGTAGTAAGTGCGGGAGCAGCCTGGATTCAATCCAAGACATGTTGCCTCCAGAGTCCGAGTTCCCAACCACGGGGCTCTGCAGTGTCCTTCCTCCCAGCCCCTTCTGCTGGCCAGGTCAGTTCACTCTGAATTCACTTGCTACTCCCTCACCAGCCTCTAAAACGTCTCTAAAGCAAGCCACTGTGAAGGGAATGCTGCTGTTTGGTGTGTTCTATAAAAGAGCATTGGGTCTTGTAGTTAATTTTTAAGTAAGGCTGTGCCATCCCCTATATAGATTTGAGCCCTCTCAGCCCTAGACAATGAGCTCTTTCTACTGCTTCCAATTAAAGAGGACTGCTTAGAGCGGTAGATATCCTCCCGGACATGAACTCCTTTCGGCTCTGTTGAGATAGAGGAGTGACCTTTGCAAAAATACTTCCTTGTATAGCTCTAATCTATAGAGATAAAATGGAGATAAGTAATAAGACCTTGCAATGACTTTGGTCCAGAGTTATCAAATCCTTTAAAGGATTTGAATACCGATAGCCTGTGTACTCAAGGCCAAAGGTAAATTCTAGGAAGGTGGTATGTGAGGGATGGCAGAGACAAAGGTCAGTGGTTTCCAAACTGATTATTGAATTGCTCTGAGGGTGTGTCCCAGAGAAGGACTGGGGGGTGATGGGGGAGGCCGGCCTGGCCTGAAATAGGGGTTCCCTGGTCCCCTCCTCACTTTCAATCAATTAGTACAGACTTTCAATCTTATATCAGGTTATATAATAGGCCCTGGGGTAACATTTTATTTAATGGACCTTTCCCCACTTAAAAATGTTTTTGTATATTAAAAAGCACTTGAACCAGTCCTACTCCATCCTTTGCAGCTGAGGCCACTGACATTTAGAAAGGCAGATTGACTTCCTCAAAGTCACACATTGTTTGGGCTTAGAGCTACTTGTTTTCCTCCTTTGAAAGCTCAAAAGATGGGCCAGCTGCCAAGTCCTCTGGGCATTCATTCCTCTGCTGTCTGGGGCAGCCCTTAATATATCCAATGGTGCTGACCTGGCCATATTTCCTTTGCATTTGAACTTCTTGGTGTGTGTTTAGAAAACAAAACGCTGTTCAGGTGGTTGGGGGCAGAGCTGAGTCAAGAAGTCATATTCTCAGTATTCTTTCTCTTCCCGCGCAGTCAGTCTGTATGGCTCCCTCTCTTTCCTGATTTATTCATGTGTTGAAGGCGGCCTTGCAGAGAACATGGAATATTCTGGTAACGGCAAAATAGAGCAGCTCTTCTTGCACCCACAGGTTAAGTTACTGAAAGCTCTACTTGGAAAATGTGCATTTGAGATACTTATGACCAAAACGGGAGGATGGAATTGGGAGACTGACGTCTCATTTTTTTATTTTTTTCAAATCTGTGAAAACACTTTTGTTTTTTAACTTTCAGGAAAATAAGCCAAAACATAAAGTATACAAGTGAGAATATCAGTGACATTTTGCAATTAGTTATAATGGATACGTGGGTAATTTTCATCTTACTCATCCCTTGTTTACTAGAAGCCTCTTCACTTGGCTTTGCCACAAATGATAGGCACAGCAAGAAGTATTTTATTTCTAAAAGTAAATCTCCATCCACCTAAATGTCCAATGCCTCCCTAATCTTCTGTCTAAAACATTAGCAGCTAATCCCAGCCTGCAAAGTACGGGCCCCAGAGATGCTGTTTTCAGCCCCTTTCGCCTGGCCAGTTCTACAGAAATGTAGTGTAATTAGACTTCTGAGACTTGGTTTTCTTTCTCTCAGCTCTTTCCATTCATCTTCTCTCTGCCCTTCACTTTGCCTACCATTTCTGTTTCTCCTTCTAATTGTTCCCGAGGGGACCAACACATAGACTGGAACTGAAATTCTTATTATTTCCAAAAACATATTGAAGTCCTACACACTGAGGTTTCTTACAAGGGAGACTTAGATTCTTGTTCTGAAAAAGACAAGTACTTAACTACTTTAATTAGATACATATAGTCCCCAAGAATTTGAAGGTAAATGTTGGCTCTCCAGTTCACATATAGAGAAATATTCTCTAAAAAATTCTTTGCTTTCCTATGTATATGCTGATATTTAAAATTTTACCTTTGCTTCTTCTGTTCCTGGAAGATTTAGAGAATACTTAGCTCTCTCCCAAAAAAAGAGAATTTCTAAGAGATTGTTAAAAGCATGTCTAAAGATATTTAATTAGTAATATGTAATACTAAAGCAATTTGCTGTTATCCTTGATGGTCTTTTCAATTATTTATGAGGATTAAGATTGAGCTTGGTCTCAGGTAAATCTCTAGAGTAGGGAAATGGTTGTCGTTGAGTATTTATAATTTCAATAACACTTGGGACCCATGAAATGACACAAGGAAGAGATTTGACCCTTGTCAGAGTTGGCAAAGGTTCTCCTCATAAAGCTTCAATGCAGGACAGATTACCAGGTATACCTGGTAGCTGTCAGGTTAAAATAACGAATCTTTATGCTAACAGGGCTCTTGACAGGGTTTGCCTCAAGGTCAAGCCTGTTGGATGTAGGTTTATAAAACAGAACTCACAGAGATTAGTCCTCACCTTAGATAATGCGAGAGGAGTTTGCCATTTGTTTGTTTGTTTGTTTGTTTGTCACAGTCCCTCTCCTTGTTTTGCAAATCCATAATATTATCTTGGCAGAGAGATGAAACTATACATGTCCTTATTTAATTAGTTTTGTGCATTATAGTCTTTCCTATTTAGGATGGATCTATTGACATTCTCTCTCATTCGAATTTATTTAGAAGTAGAGGTCATCTCAAAGATGAACTTGTGGCTTGCACCATGTGCTCGCCCCTGATGAGTAACTGTCTCCAGGGTAGTACCATGCATTGCTTGGCTTCAGGCTATATTCTTGAACTTTCTGTGACTGGTTTAGATGAATCAAGATACACTGTTAAGGTCTAGAATCGACCACCCCTCAATTGGACAGAGGACACACGCAATAATGCAAGTCACACAGCGAGGTTTATTTCCAGCTAGCTGGGGTCCAAGTATCTGCCCGACGCAGCGGGTTTCAACAAGGACCCCGAGCACTCAAAGCCAAGGGTTTATATAGCATCTTTAAAGCATCCAGTAATTTTCCATAGCTTCAAAGAGTATACATATCATGGGCTTGTTCCACATTCTGGGGATTTGACAAGATAAGCTGGCTTGTACCCCACCCAGTCGGCAGTTAACAAGATAAGCTCTTTTCAAACAGGACATCTGGTCCACACCCTGTTAAGGTCATTCAGAAAATGGCTTCCTTTCTTATGCTAACCTACTCTTACATTCCCCCCTTTTGTTGTTAATAATGAGGAATCTTGCTCATACACCCGGCTGATTGGCTGATCGTAGAGGCCCTCAGGGGCAGGCTATCTCACATGCTGTTGTCTTAGGACCATGAGCTGGACAGTATTAATACGATCTTTTACAAAATTAATAAGCTTGTTTAAAATGCAAGGGCCAAAGGTTAAAATAAGCACAAGCAAAACAAACGGGCCAACCAAGGTAGAAACTAGGGTGTTGAACCAGGGGGACCTATTAAACCAAGCCTCAAACCAGTTCTCCTGAGCTTCCCTCTCCCGTTTTCTCTTGACTAACACTTCTTTCACCTTTGTTATGGATTTTTTTACTATACTAGTATGGTCAGCATAAAAGCAGCACTCTTTTCCTAACGCGACATACAGCTCCCCTTGTTAACAAAGGCAAATTTGAGGGAGTTAGGTTGTGATACCGACCATTTCTAATCTCCGTCATTAGAGGTGACACAGTCCCATTTTTTTACAGAAAGAATATTGGACCCCCCACAATGTTATGGTCCCCGGGCGGCTCCTTATCCAGATGTTGAACAGAGTCAGGGCTAGCAGCCACTTCATCGTTGAGCGAGGCAGGGGGCGAGGCGCTTCCCCGAGGTCGGGAGAGCTGCAGCTTCAGAGGGTTATCAGGGTGTCGCCACACGGTCCACTCCCCAGCTTGTGTCTGCTCCAGCTGATCAGCTCGGCGCACGTGAGAGTGATGGACCCAACGGGCTTAAAGGCCCATTGCCGTCAACCTTCAAGGCAGTGGGAGTAACCAGAAGAACCATATAAGGACCTTTCCACCTTTCTTCCAGGATCCTGGACCTGTGTCTCCTCACCCATACCCAACCCCTGGAACGATGCCATGTTCTGGGTCCGGTGCGTCCTTGGTTTCATACAGAGAACGCACTAGGGGCCATATCTCATACTGGACCTCCTGCAGGGCCCTCAAACTGGCCAGATAATTTGGGGCCACATTGGGATCATGATCTGGTAGAGTACGAACAATAATGGGGGGTGGTGTCCCATACAGAACTTCAAAGGGTGTCAATCCATGTACATATGGTGAGTTCCGAACCTGGAAGATGGCATAGGGTAAGAGGGTCACCCAGTCCCCGCCAGTCTCGATGGCCAATTTAGACAAAGTCTCCTTTAGGGTCTGATTCATTCTCTCTACCTGCCCTGAGCTCTGGGGATTATATTCACAATGTAACTTCCAATTGGTCCCCATCGCTCGGGCCAGTCCCTGTAGGACTTTACTGATGAAAGCCGGGCCGTTATCAGAACCCAAAACCTCGGGGATCCCATATCTGGGAATAATTTCCTCTAACAATGCCTTAGCAACAACCTGGGCTGTCTCCCGTTTCGTGGGGAAGGCTTCCACCCAGCCTGAAAACGTGTTAACCATTACTAGCAAGTACTTATACCCATACCTCCCAGGCTTTACCTCAGTAAAATCCACCTCCCAACTCCGTCCCGGCGCTCTCCCCCGTACCCTTGTACCTGTATGTAGGGGTCCCTTCCTACTGAGTTTCATAGCCTGGCACCCAACGCACTGATCCACGATCTCCTGGATCTGAGCCGTTTGTCGGGGGAACCGGAGGTGGGCGGACTTGAGAATCGTCAGCAACTTCTTTTTTTTTTTCTAAGTGGGTGGCTTGGTGCAGGTGGGAAAGGAGAAACAGTCCTAGTTTCGCAGGCAGTATCCATCTTCCCTCTGCATCCCGACACCACCCATGCTGATCAGGCTCTGGGCAGTGGTGGTTCCGAATCCACCGCAGGTCTTCCGGAGTGTAGTCAGGTCGCGGGGGCAGGCGCGGGAGCTCGGGTGCGGGCAGGGTGAGTGCCAAAGCTGATGAAGCTACTGCTGCTGTCTTGGCAGCTTTATCCTTCAGCCTCCGGGGTCCGGGCAGACTGGTGCCCAGGGACGTGGACAATTGCAACTGCCCGAGGTTTTTGCACGGCCGCCAGCAGTCTCTGTACCTCTGGGAGACTGCGCAGAACCTTTCCTTCCGCTGTAACAAAGCCTCTCTCCCGGTAGATATCGCCGTGCACATGGACAGTGCCGAAAGCATAGCAGCTATCGGTATAGACAGTCACTCGTCTCCCCTCACCCATTCTAGTGCCTCCGCCAGCAGGATCAGTTCGGCCTGCTGGGAGGAGGTCCCCGGGGAAAGCGGGGCGCTCCAAATGATGCTCCGGCTCCGGTCTACCACCGCCGCGCCCACCTTCCGCACCCCGTCCATAATGAAGCTGCTTCCATCAGTGTACCACGCCAACTCACTGTTAGGAAGGGCAGCGTCCTGGAGGTCGGGGCGCACCTGGGTGACTTCTGCCATGATCTCCTGGCAATCATGCAGGGGGGCTTCCAGATCCGAGATCGGCAACAGGGTGGCTGGATTCAGAGCGGTAGGTTTGGTGAAGATGATTCACCATTAGGGCTACTGCTGCGATGATCCTTCATAGTGAAGGGCTTCAGGGGATCTGGCAATGCCAGGCTGGGGCTCTCAAGAGAGCGGCCTTGAGTTCGCCAAAGGCCTTCCGTTGGTCCGGCCCCCAGGCCCAGGGGGCCTTGTCCTTGGTTGCCTCGTACAGAGGCTTCGCTAGCTCAGCATACCCCAGAATCCACAGCTGGCAGTAGCCTGCCGTCCCTAAAAACTCGCGGACCTCTCGGGCTGAGGTGGGGACTGGAAGTCTAAGAATAGTCTCTTTCATGGCCCCTGTCAGCCATCTGGTTCCTCTTTTCAGCTTATATCCCAGGTAGGTGACTGTTTGCCTGCATATCTGAGCCTTCTTTGCACTGGCCCGATAGCCCAACCGCCCCAGCTCCCGGAGGAGGTCTCCAGGGCCTGTCAGCATTCGGCTTCACAGGGGGCCGCCAGAAGCAAGTCATCTACATACTGCAGGAGCGCAACTGAATCATGGCTCCGGCGGAACGAGTCCAAATCCTGATTCAGGGCTTCATTAAACAGAGTAGGAGAGGTTTTGAAGCCTTGCGGTAGTCTAGTCCAGGTCAACTGCCCGGGGGTTCCCGTATTGCCATCATGCCATTCGAAGGCAAAATATGTTGGCTGCTGGGTGCCAGGGCTATGCTAAAAAATGCATCCTTTAGGTCTAGAGTGGTATACCAAACATGTGAAGGGGGCAAACGATTTAGCAAGGTATAAGGGTTGGGGACCGTGGGGTGGATGTCTTCGACCCTCTTATTCACTTCCCTCAAGTCCTGGACTGGCTTATAATCTTTCCCCCTGGTTTCTTAACGGGGAGAAGTGGGGTGTTCCAGGCAGAATGGCAGGGTTTCAGTATCCCAGCTTCTAGTAGGTGGTTGATGTGTGGGGCAATTTCTTTCTGCACCTCGGTGGACATGGGGTACTGGCGGACCCGGATAGGCTGGGCCAAGGCTTTGAGTTCAACCACCACCGGTGCTCGGCGGGCTGCCCGACCCACACACGCTATCTCTGCCCACGCCTGAGGGTATGTTCTAAGCTGATAAACCATGTCACGAGGCCACTCTGTAGAGGGAGGGTTGTAGGAGTTGTCCTTCAGGGTGAACAGGCGATGTTCATCCGCAAGAGACAGGGTTAAAACATGGAGGGGCTGTCCCTGGCCATCCATTACCTTGATGCCATCCGGCTCAAAGTGGATCTGGGCCCTGACCTTAGTCAGGAGATCGCGCCCC